>NC_056729.1:636736260-637036260 GCF_019279795.1 Protopterus annectens | reverse complement strand
TGAATCCTGGTATATTGACATCTGGGTGTTGTTCATCTGCCCAACAATCTTATGTTAATCCTCTAGTGCTCCATGGTTTCCCATTATATTGTGGCCCACAGAGGCATACACACACACACACACACACACACACACACACACACACACACACATTATACTCACAGTTGTCTATTAATCTGAGGGCAGCACATGTACCTTACATTCCACGCTGCACACCTTCTGTCCAATCGCCCACAAACTGGCATCTTAAGCACATATACACACATGCATACCTTCTGCAGCTTAGATTTTCTACAAGCTCAGTCACATGGAGATGACCACTCTATCTGCTTCATGTCTTTTCAAGAGCAGAAATCCCAGTATACTAACACTGACTGGTCACACCTACAGTAGTAAGCTGGTTGTTAGTGCTGTGTTGAACAGTTTTCAACTGCATCAGAAACTCTTCCCACAATATCGCTTGCATCTAAATGAAAATATGTGGATAGACGCTGTTACTTGAGTTTTAAGTAAATTCTAAAAAAGCAGTACTTGCCCATGCTACTTTACTTTCACGTAATGATATTTTCTTTCTCTTATGTGATAAATTTTCCATATCACTGTTAGCAGACATGGTGTGTGTGTACGCGTCTGTGTGTGTGTCTGTGCGAGAGTCTGTGTGTGTGTGTGTGTGTGTGCGAGAGTCTGTGTGTGTGTGTGTGCAAGAGTGTGTGTGCGAAAGTGTGCGTGTGCGCGCGCGAGTCTGTGTGTGTGCGCGTGAGAGTCTGTGTGTGTGTGTGTGTGTGTGTGTGTGTGTGCGAGAGTCTGTGTGTGTGTGTGTGCGCGCAAGTGTGTGTGTGCATGTGCGCGCAAGTGTGTGTGTGTGTATGTACTTAGTGACATGTGGTGTATATTGCAAAAGGGGCATTTCTGTGCGTGCTTGTGGGTGTTGGAGTTGTAGAATATGCCCTACTGTGGTGTGCTTATTCATGTGTGGGTGCACAGTGCTTACCAGCGTGGTCATATGTTGATAGCCTTAGCTGAGGCACTCTGTTTGGTCTCTTGCAAATGCAACATTCCTTTATGGAAAAATGCACATTGTGCTAGAGTTTGTAAGTACTTTGTTGGTAGATGACAGTTGTGTGCCAGCTGCCACAGTTGCTGGTGGTCATGTGACCTTACAGTTGTCCAAGTGTTTGTACTCCTAAGATATTGGAGCATCACACTGCAGAGATGTGATCAGTGCTCCATGGTTATACAACTATTACAGTAAGTGTGTGTCTGTGAGTTGTACACACCTGTGACTTGGAAGGGGATTGTTAATGGAGAACTAAGAAAGGGCATTGTGTTTTGCTTACAAAAACTACATAAACTGAGCACTGATGAGAGATGGGGACATTGAAGATGAGAAAATTAGTTTACTACTCACCCCAAAGTTTTATTAATAGAATTCAAACAGGTGAGATGGATGAAAGTCAAACTGTTGCTTAGTTAACATTAAATAACATAAAACAGACCATACTGTAACACATGATGCCTGTAGTAGGCTCCCCCATATTTTACAGGTGACATTTAAAAGACTGAATGAGTTTAAGTGTTTTTAGCAAATACATGTTGTAACATTGTTAACATTAACTGAGCAGACCAATTATGCAGACAGGTAGAGACATTGTGCCTTTTTAGGAATGCACTGTTTAACATCTAAAATATTCAGTAATGAAGACATCTACTAAGATGTACAGAATAAGGCAATATTTCTAGAAAGACCTGTGATGTATACAAGAATAAGCACATAGAAGCATTTTTTTATGTAAAGCTCTGCATGAAATTACACAGTTGACATCTTGCTAAAATATTACTATATATAAAGATAGTCATATGAGCAGCAAGTATGGTTTTCAAATTGAGCATTTGTACTGAGCACATTTTCAGGAGTGGTGAGATTTGTATATACTGTTAGTTGATACTTGTATTTCATGACATTATTTTCTGTGAAAGTGCTTTTCAGGTGACGCGAGTAAGGAGAGTTACAGTTCTAACTAATTTGTGTTGGATCTTTGCCTACTATACAAATTTGTTTTACTTTAAGGAGAGACATGAGGGAACATTTAATGGCACACCAGGCTAACTGTATTGTTTTGCATAGGTAACTAATTAGCTGAACCTCATACAACGACATGATGGTACTCTTACTGACAAAAGAAAGGAAGGTGGGAGGAGTAAACTGGCCAAGAAATGAAAACTCATAAAAGTTGTCTTTGTTAAAAGTGTGTTATCTTGGCAGTTTACCATTTCTGGAAAATGTTTTAACAGAATGTGGAATTAATCATGAGGGGAAAAAAACATTTGTAAAGGTTGCTGTAATCCCCTGAATGGCTTTGTACTCAGGACTCCCAAGGTTTAGCAGCATACATCTCAACCTGGAATCATAAAAAAATCTGGTACAAATGGCCAAAACTCTGCATGCTGATTAACATAAAATTTACATACATAATTATGTAACCCCACCCACTCCAGTGAAGTTGTGTGATACCAACTTTTAAACACAAATTGAAGAACATTCAAAATATTAAACACAAAATAAACACACTAGTGTTTTATTTATATTAATATTTGAACTTATTACAAACTTTGAACTTGTGCAAAACTGAAATACAATTTTTCTTTTATAAAAATACAATTAACTGCTTCTGCACTAAATAGTAATATCACTGAAAGTCTCTTTAAACTGCTAGTAAAATGCCAGCAGTAAATGCAATAGTCAACCTTGGAGGATACACCACAATCCTCTAGGAGTTGCACGCTGCATAAGCAAAATGCTGAACAAAGGAAGTCATGCACAGCAAAATTATTAGCATCAGCAGACAGAACACAAGAGAAAGATCATCATCAATGTACATCAGTAAAGATGACACTAACACTAGTCTGAGTTACGATGAATACAAACTAGCAATCTCAGCAAAATGGAAAAAAAATAAATAAATAAAACCCCTTCCTGGTGCCTGAGATGCTTTATTTTTCCTCGGTATGACTCACACTATAGGTATGAATAGATGACAAAGGGCACAGTAAGACCAAGTATGGGGCGATGGAAACCACTAGTAACAGAGTTTTTAGAGAACCGAGAAAAATCAGAACTATGTGAAGCTATTACAGAAAGGATGTTAGATAACCAAAAGCGCTAGGGACAGTAAAACAGTGGAACTGCTTCAGTACACTAGTTAAAAAAACGAGATCAGAGTAATATCCACTGCTAAGTAAATAAAGTAAGATCAAAGAAATTTGTAATATACAGTGTACCTGCCCCACAGTGAGGGTTATTCAGTGTGGGCATACACAGTTCTAAGGCCACTGGGCAGCTTGATGGTGCAATAAAAAGCTAGTGTACATTACTGAATTAAAACAATAAAACCCAAAATAAAAAATAAAATGTGTAAAACATGCACTAGTACATTATCTGTAGAGCAATCTAAAGTAAGACATCGTTTTTCACAGAATAAAAACTGTGGCAGCCAAAGCTAACAGTGACAGGGTCTGGAGAATAAGTGAAACACAGGGACATGGGTAAAACCACCAAGCGGGTCACACTGCAGAATAATGGCCATGGACAAGTTAACAGTAAATATACAGCCTGCAAATGATCAGCTGGTGGATCTAGTAAGCAGATCATCTTTGATAAGAGTAGCTTAGATGACCCTGCACTAGTGCACTTTAATAGGGTGAGGGCTGAGATTTCGTGCTGTCTGGAATTAAAACTGACACAACAAAAAAAACATTTTCAGCAATGATCTGTTTTGTATTCCGAATTTCTGCCTGGCTACATATGCAGAAGCACTCCACAGACTGTAAATGAAAACATTTCCCTTAACGGAAGTTAACGATCACTCGATTACTCAGCTGAGTCAGCTCATGTAAATGCATGGCATGGTTGGGGCTTGGGTCAGCATGTTGTTGATGCTGAAGCTGAATTAATCTTTTTTTTTTTTTACTATTATTCTTTTTTACCTGCTGCTGGAGCCGAAGGTGATGCATTTTCTCATCCTGTCTTTTCCCTTCCTGATCATGATGAGTGTGCAAGAGTAGACGCTGGGCGGACACGGACCAGACTCTGCTGCTCTGCTGGTTGCTGCAGAAACTAAGTAGTTGCTTTCTTGCTTCTTGGGCTGCCTTGGTTTAAGTTAACTAGTTAAAAGTTAAAAAAGTCGGACACTCCTCTTCTCATCCTCCACTCGCTGATTAGGATAGTTGCTGCTGCCTGAGCCTGCCTGCTGTGGTGTGTCCTCTCTCCCATCCCTGCTCTGAATCCACAACAACATGAACGTACAACACAACAGTATGAATGTGATATACTTGCGAACATACATGTAGCTTACATTAAAACAATGGTACAAAAGACTAAGCATTCTTAACATTTTAACTAAGTAGCATACCAATCCCTTTTTGCTTTTCAAAAATGAAAGTAGTAACAGAAAAAAATGAAGGGATAGAATTTATATTGATGTTCAATACATTTTAGCTGCATTGCAGTAACAATTAACAACAACAATAACAGTAACATGAGCTGTGCCCTCCCAATTCAATATGGGGTAGATTTAGCTTTCCACGGAAATTAAATTTCATCAGGATGTCTGGCCCCGTGAGGGGCACTCTATGTTGTTGTGTCTTTCGGCTTTTCCCAGTTAGGGGTCGCCACAGTGGAACTCCGTTCTGCTAATGATTGGCAGTGGATTTTTACGTGCCGAGTTGCCAGCCCTGACGCACAATCTTCAATGAAGGTATGCCCATTCACGCATGTCTCCACACAGAAGACGCTCTAGCTGAGAATCAAACAGGACAATGTCTTACTGTGAGGCGACAACGCTAGCGCAGCACCACCACCGTACTCTATAAAATTATAAATGATTATTTATTATGTTGCAGGCAGCTTTGAGTTGTTCAGATCTTCATGAAAAGAAAAAACTTTTTTTTTCACATTTTTGACCATAGCGGTCCTTTAAAAACTTCACTAACAGGTATCGGAGAAAACATGCTTGTCAGTGCTTTTTAATTAAAAAGAAAAGAAGAAACTATAATCTAAGACTATCTGATGATCTACATCCACTTTCCAAAACTGCACTGAACTATAGCTGGAACTATGTAGAATAAAGTAAAATATTGTAATATTTGTCTTGCCATTACTTTTCATTTTTGGTTGTCAGATAATAGCATTTCTCAAAGCAGCAAGACTAGAATGTATTGCTTCCCTATGGTGAGCTTTTTCTGCAGTAACACATCATTAAAACATGAACTACAAACCGTGTTTTGCCTTCTTGTGTATGCAAATAACTGTTGTCAACTTCCTTAAAATGTCACTGATGACTTATCTTCCTGTAAGATGCACTGCAAGGATAATTTCTGCTACAGTTCCTACCACTGTGTTGTTTGATATCTTAGGAGTATGAGATGGGTTTGAATGTGCAGGTTAGTTGCTGGACTCGGTGCTTTACTAATGCATTTCTTCCATATTGTCAAATATTGCACAAGTTCTCAGCTGTAGCCTTTACAGAAAGGCAGTAACAGATTAAATTGTCCACTTAACATGCACAGCAATGATAAGTCATCTACATTTCTGAATTGATTTGGTTCACATCATGTTCTTAACCACTCCACTAAGCAAAAAAACACCTTTTATAAACTGCTCTTAACATCTCTGCCCAGAAACAGAAAAACAACACTTTTTATATATCAGACTGCCACCTGGCTTCTAATGAGTATGTTTCATCTTATTCATATTGTTTGTTTACAAACAGATAAGGATGTTGTTTGCATTGTTTAATCATGGAGAAAAGCTGCCTTGTATTATATTTGTTAGTTCTACTTATACAGGATATAAAGCTAGGTTGCAGCGCCAAATCAGTTCTCCTTGAGCATAGTGATAAAACAGTTTGCTTCTTTAGGCCATGTTGCTTGCTTGAAAACTTAAAGAATCAATAAACAAATTGTCTAAAATTAATACATTCCACAAAGAAAAGGTGATATAAATTTTCCTGACATTTCTTGCAGCACAAAAGCTTCTGCACCATGAGTTTTTCATCATCTGTGCAAGATGCAGTCTAAGTCAACTGGTATAGAAGGATAAAGCCTTGACCGCAACACAGGTGACCCGCGTTTGAGAGCAGATGTGACACCATGTAGAGCTGGTGGGGTGGAAAAAGAGTGACAAGACTAAGTCTGCTCCTCTTCCCTAGATCAAGACTGTGGTGTTAGATTTGGACCTGAGTGGCTACATTCTCAGTAACCATGCCACATTGCTCAGTTTTTCATCAAAATGTCAACACTTAGAAGGGGATTAGGTTTAAGTCATCAGTGCACAAACTCTTTATAAAGTTGCAGTGGGCCATGGCAGCTGGTGGGCCCCTCTCCCACAATTAACCATGCAAGTTGAAGACTGCTTACCTATGGATGGGAGAAACCTGTGTAATGTGGAGCAGGGAATGAGGATTTATCAGGATGCCTTATTGCAGCAGTACATATTCAAGCCATTCTTTAGCCACTAATGGTTGCCAAAAATCTGTAGTGTAGTTGTTATGCACATAGTGTGAGGTCACATTTTTAAGGAACAGTTTTGTTAAGGTCCTTAATGTTATTGCTGTATTTAACTCATTCACGTCTGTAGTACCTTTTGCTGTAATTCCATTTGAGACCCCTAGCTCATTATGGCTTTTTTCATACTTTTGGAAAATGCTTTCCATAATCAGTTGACTTGCCAGTTAATAATATGTAACATGTGGAAGAGAAGATTGAGAGAAACAGGATTCCACCAAACCGTTTGTCTAAGATGCTCTGCTTTGGGGATATTAACCACCGTTTTTCCCCTTATCAATGCACCCTCACAACTTGCTAAGATGTCTGTTATTAAGGGGCATGATGAGAATTGTAATAGTTGTTGTTTATCTTTTGGCTTTTCCCGGTAAGGGGTCGCCACAGTGGAACTCCGGTCCGCTAATGATTGGCAGTAGATTTTTACGAAACGCCAAGGTGCCTGCTTGATGCCCAACTTTCAACAATGGTATGCCCATTTACTCACGCATGTCTTTCGAACGCTACCCAACCTCGGGGAGGACATGCAGACTCCACACAGAAGGCACTCCCAAGCCCAGCCGAGAATCGAACAGGACAACCTCTCGCTGTGAGGTAACAGCGCTACCGCCGTACCACCACGGCATTAATGAGAATTCTAATAGTGTTTTTTGTCTCATGAGAATGGTAATAGTGTGAGACAAAAAATATAATGCTGCTTGTCAATATGTAATACACTGGAATAGAGAGATTGCTAGTTTGTTAAGCAGTATGAAAGTATGTAATATTTCCATAAATATTGCCATATCTAAGTGATATACAAGCTAATGCATGGTCTCAACTGGAGCAATAGATTGTGCTGTGGAAAACTATCACTGTTAAGTTGTGCACCTTAAGAATCACTGAGTGCTGTTTACACTGTTAATCCTGGATCAATGTATCCTATTTCATATTTCTGTATACATCTCTTAAAACAATCGCCCAGAAAGGAATTGTTTTGTTTGGCATTATATGAAAGCTGACGGCTGGCTGAACAATGTGGATATAGTAATGTGTGTATAGTTTATATTGTTTCCAGTGTAATGAACAGATGTGAAAATCTAGAGAAAAATATAAAATTGAATTTTTTTCTTTAAGAATGTATTACTGTTGAAGTAGAGACATTGAATATATTTTGTCTTTTATTATTGTAATGAGCAGTTTTTAATGAGCATCACTGGTTTTGTACTTTTTGCATGTACTGTTTGCTAGGTATTTATTTTTGCTTGGTTGTCAATCTTGATTTAAAAATGCTGAGGCTAGAAGTGTGGCACACAACTGGTGCTAGGTATAAATGAATTAAAGACGTAGAACGAGTAACATAAATCTTTAGTTTTGTTAAATAAGCAAAGGCATATTTAATGTAATATGAATGCCCCATCCACTTTGACATTTGAGAAGGAAAGTAGCAAGACAACAACACACTTAGCTTTTCACCCAGAGTTGTCTCGACAGATGTTACTACTTCATGATCATTTAAAGCTGCCAGGATTAGGATAATAATACTAGGGTTGCCTAGTATTATGCCATATTATTATCTGCACTGTGAATAGGTTTAATCTTGCTGTTATATACTGTTTTTATCAGCTTTAACTACCTTCTGTAAATTTTGATAATTTCTTTTATGGAATTTTCTTGATCTTTTGAAATTGAATCTTTTTTTTCTGAAACGTTATGTAAGGCCTGTTGTTACATTGGAGCTTTTCTCCCTGGGCCTCCACTGAAAATGTGCCTATTTTGGCCCAGTGGACTTTCCCAGTAAACAAATACCAACAGATAAAAATGAAAAGTGCAGAGTAAATTGTTTATTTATCTGTAAATATTAGTAGACATTATCCAACAGCCCTGCTTTTGCATGGCTGCTGTCTATAATCTGACATTTTAAGTTGAATTTTATGATGAAAATTAATCTGGTACATTAGTGCATCTTGCATTATATATAAATATAATTTCTTTACTGTAGTTCGCAAATGTCAGAAAAAGGCATTGCAGGCTGACATATCGAATGTGGCACAGAGTACTTGCTTCAAAATAATAGAGTAAACTCCTGTGTTTTTTTTTTAAGTTTCTGTGATACCTTTCTTGTTTGTACCAATGACAGTTGTGTTGCTGTTGAGTGGTTAGTAACTAGTTGTATTTCTCACGCTATATTTCTAGGTGGTAGGGGTATCTGCTGTAACTGGAGCTGGTATGACAGAATTCTTTCAGCAAGTTGAAGATGCAGCCAAGGAGTATGAAACGTAAGTCTGACTATTTGGAATGGTATAGAAGTGGTTGTCTTCATGTAACAGTACGAGATGCACAAAGTTGACTTTGTGTAATGCTTTTCAAACTGGTTGCTGGAGGTGATTTTTACTTGCTCCCAGGTGGTGATCTTTACTGATGGATGATGGAGGAGATCTTTACTTACTCCCAGCCAAGTGGAGGACACCTAGTGTCATCCCTTTGCACAAAGGCGGACCATCCTCCGATCCAGGAAATTATAGACCCATCAGGCTAACTAGCCTGATCTGCAAGGCCATAGAGCAGATTATCATGGACCTTGTTAACAAGGACATTGGCAACCTCTAGACACTTGATCCCACACATTTTGGTTTTGTCAAGGAGACATCATGCCTGTACTTCTTTAAGACATTCACCAAGGCTATAGACGAGGGGAAGACGGCGCACACCTCCTACCTTGACCTGGCCAAAGCCTTCGATACTATTCCCCACTCAAGTATGATAGATAAACTCTCTCAACTAGGCATCAATCCATATGTTACCAGATGGGTAGCAAACTGGCTCACTGATAGAACTCACCTAGTCAAAATAGGGGAAGGCACCTCAAATAGTAGACCCTTAACAAGCGGTGTACCCCAGGGATTGGTCTTGGAGCCTCTGCTGTTTAGGATATACTGCTCAGAAGTGCAGGCCAAATCTAGTGGGCTGTGGCTGACTAAGTTTGCAGATGACTGCAAGATGGGTGCTGTCATCAATTCCCCTAGTGATGTGGACATCCTCCAAGAGGGTCTCACCAGTACAAATGACTAGAGCCAGAAACATGGCCTCAAACTGAATGCCAAAAAATGCATAATCATCCCTTTCAGGGAAAGTGACGTCCCCACAGATTATCACAACGATGATAAGGTCCTAAGCACGCAGTCAGTTGTGAGGGACTTGGGCACCCAGCTTGATAGCAAACTGACTTTTGACCTCCATATTGCCATCGTTGTATGTAAAGCTGTATGCATGGCCCCGCTCATTAGTAAGGCTTATCTCATCCAGGGACAAGGTGGTCATAACATCCCTGTATTTTTCCTTATAAGACCGATTATTGAGTACAATGCCGCTTTCGTCATGTACCTTACAAAGCACATGCAGCAGCTGGAGAGACCACAGAAGTTCTTCACCCGGAGAATCCAGGGCCTCAAACATCTACCCTACAAAGATAGGCTAAAAGCCCTGTCCCTGTAGTCAATCTCTTGCAGACTCCTCAGAGGTGACCTCTGCCTGGCATACAAAGCGATCTCAGACCCCACCCTGATGGGACTGTTGCATATCCACAAGTCAAGCTTCACTCAAGTAACCCACATGCACGACCTCAACCTGGTCTGTGACATCAGTAGGAATTGTTGGCAGGACAGATTTGTGCCCCAGAGACTCCCCCTTTTGTGGAATAGACTCCGTCTCCATGTAATGCAGAGTCCCTCATTAACCCTTGTAAGGGCCTCAGGGCCAATAGCTTAGTAACTTCCTATGCTACGGTTGCATTTGTCCTTCACTGAAGTGCCCAGGCTAGTACAGCTCATACTGTGCCTGTATGCTTTCATGTGTGCAAGTCCAGTGTTGCAACCATTGGCTTTGCTACTACTCACTCAGTGTGTGAGGGTTATATTTAAATTACAGCTGTAGAGTTACTTTTTTGTGACTAAATGTTTTTCTGCTTTTCTTTGTTCTTCTATAGATTGTTTTGTAAATATGGTAATTTTTGAGATAGAAAAAATTTTCAGAGTACCCACAACTTGTGTGGAATCAAAGAATGTGAGATCTGACCTTGGTCACTGGAGTTAACTGGTTTATTTTTAAGAAATTAATGAACCACCCAGAGATACAGGAGGAAAATGTCAGGGCCTTCCTTTACATCACAAAGTCGCAGAGTTCAACAGAGGGGTCTTCCTAATGATGATAGGTCAGTGTGGAACATTATGAGAAGAACAGGCATACAGAAAGCAGACATCAGTTACATCCTCCTAGATGTAAGTAGATACTAGAGTCAGCTTGTTGCAAGTTTCCCCCAGTCAATAAAAAGCTTAGATTATACCCAGCCTGTGTTTCAGCAGATAAGGGGCATGTGAGGGACCCCTCTCCTAGCAACCACTTTTGGGTTTATATGCACCTCGCCAATCAAAAAAAACCTAGGCTTAATACAGATGGCCTACACACAGGAACTGAACCAGCAAGTTCCTAGCAGGTGCACTCAAGTAGGAGAGTTTCTTCCCAGGCCTTCCTATGGGTCTAGCAGGACTCGTGGGCCAGAGAGTACACTAGTGCCTCTTTTGTGTTAGGGTTTACAGGTAAAGTCCTTTATGACAACAGCATTTTGATGTTTGGTGAGACCTGCCTTTGGTAATATGGAAGTCCTCTGTTAGGGAGTATGGATGTAATGCTGTCACCATCCTGTATATGCAGGCCACTCCTAGCTTCCATTTCCTTCCTGCAAACACATCCTGAAATGTCTGAGTCGCATCTCCCAGCCATCATTGCTTATTCATGGCATGCTGGACTCCTTACTTAGCTGGGTGTATGCCATCCCTTATGGCATTTGTGACGTAGAGAGATTCTCTTCTGTCTTCAGTACTCTGATAAGGGGATTCAGAGGATCCTTAAGCCCCTTATCTCTATGGCAGATAAAGACAGTGAGACTTCCAGTCAGTATGACTTCCCACTGGCAGATCACTGCTTTTTGAAGAAACAGTAGAAATAGTCAGGCTTACAATATCCTATGTGGACTGGCTTACAGCTCTTTGCCCTTCATCCAGAAACATCTTGATCATCATCTGAGGAAGGAGGAAAAGGGGCCTTGAATTGTCTAATCCAATGATCCCATTCTTAGGAATGCCATATTTATAGCCTGGAAGTACCTGGATCCCACCCTTCCTGCTCCCAAGCAGGCAGATATTTTTTTGTAGGCTTCATGCTGAATAATGAGATCCTATGTGATCATCCTAGGGCTGACTCCTTTGTGATCTCTTGATCCAACATAAGTCTTTAGATATGGTGCACAGGAGGGTGTTCTGTTTTTGAAACCTTAGCCTTTTAGTTATGAAAATATTTTATTGAGCAATAGATGTAATTACAATAACAAAAAACATTTAGCAGATTACAGTCAGTTTGACCAGAAGATGATGAAAACAATTGATACAGATTACCAAAAAAAGAATAGTAACTAGGAGGGAGAAACATTGCATAAACCTCAGCTGTTGCACAGATGAAAATCATCAACATTAAGGCTAGCACCTAGTGTAAAATGTATAGATGTTAAGTTATTTGGTTTAATCTACAGACAAATCTAAGAAAAACAGTAAAGACCATGCACTGTTCCACCACTTCACTTCTAAGCTATTACGCCATTTTTTTAAGTTGTAACTGAGCAGATTAAAGAAAGCATGCCATTCATTACGCGTTTATTTCCAGTGCTGGAGCACAGGGCTGCCAGTGTTAATGAAGCATTTATGATCCCCCAGAACCTAGTAGAATTCATTGTAATTTGCTTCTCTCCTGAACTGCTTCTCTAGATGAACCTGCACCATCCTTCCCATGTTCCTGTGATAGCAATTTATTAGGGGAGGCAATCAATGATCTGTCCATTTTCTTTGTTGTGGGTTATTTGTGGGGTGTTTTTTGTAGTGTTTGCACAGGTTAGAGCCCTTCCAACCACTTGCTGAGACAAAAAGCAGTCTACTTCCTGTGTTTCCTGGAATGAGGCCTGTATATTGTCCTTGGTTAACACTAGTGTGGCTGGATATATTAATTGCATCTGGAACCCACATTCCCAATCACTGTGTAGATACGGTGCTACAGCTTTCCTTTTCAAATACAAGGTGGAACTATAATCAGGTACTGCTTTAATCCCATGTCTGGCAATCTTGAAGTTATTGCCCAGGGTTCTGGCTGCTTGGAGTATTTCTTTCCAGACTTTAAAGTCTAAGCATTTAATAATAAAATGCCTTGGGCTATTATTTTGAGGTTTATGTGATTAAATATGATGGGCCCATTCCATGATTGGCAGAGCTTTCAGCTTTAAAAGTCTGGCTAGCTCTTTCCTTATGAATTGAATTGGCTATGTTCCCCCTACCATCTCTGTTAAACCAGTGAACCTGTCATTATTCCTCCTAGCACAGTTTTGCAGATGTTCTTCATGTTTCACTGTTGCAGTCATTACATTTGGGTAATCTGCTTGCAGGTTGCCCACAGTTGGCCTGATTAACAAAGTCTTGGATCCTGCGTCGGTTGCTGTCCCTTCTTCCATGACGTCAGGTCATCAGGGATAAAAAAACTTGCAGCCGATGCCATTACATTAGTCTTTCTTGCCGTAAGGTGCCTGAAGCAGAAGCAGTTTGCAAGTGCCGGTCATCCAACTCCTGAAATTTTCGTATTCGAGTTCAGAACTGAAGTCTGCAACTAAAGCTAAGTACCCCGTTGGGGAAACTTTTTCTTGCTCCTTACCGTTGTCAGTAAAAGTTAGTAATTGCATTACTTGTGGAAAGCAAATACCTCATAAAGATTTTCATTCGTACTGTATTCCTTGTCTAGGACTTGACCATGACATACCTTGCTGTCGGTTTTGTGCTTTATTCAGCGCACAATCTGTCGTCGGTATATTTTTGCCTCTAAATATTTCAGTTCTCGGTTTAATTATCCAGAAATGTCTTCGGTTAGCCATCCAACTACCGGGATTCTGAAAAAACGCAAAGATAAAGACAGAGACAGGCCGCCGAAGTCCAAAACTGCCGACGATGCTTCCCCTAAGCCAGTTGCCAGTTCACCGGTACTCAGTGAGGCGCTTTTGCAGCCCCTAATACCTGCTACTTCTGATTCACAGGCCTCTACTGAGACCCATTTGGAGTACGGTATGCCGCGAGATGCTTCAACTATGGAACCCGCGGATGTCTGTACCTTGGATGGTTCCGGAGCCACTGTGCAAGCACCGGCTTCTGAGGGTGTATTCAGTCCTACGGATTTGCATATTAAATCGACACTTCCTTCATTACTTAGGCCTAAATCTCGATCCATGCCTAAAAAAACCGATACCCAGGCCACATGCTCAGGCCTCTATGCCTAAAAAACAAGTAAGAATGGCTGAAGATCTAATAATTCTAATCAGGGGTAGCCAACCCCCCCCCCCCCTCTAAGAGGCCTAGGACTGAGGTTGATTATGAATCTTCTGATCAGGATTCTGTTTTTTCTGACTCCTCTGATGACCTGGATTTGTCCTTACCTACTTATGAGGATTCTGATGCAGAGGACTCTATTCCCTCTGCTTTCCCTCCTGAGGATTTTTCTTTTGGGGAGACCTTACATTCTCTAAGGGAGTATTTCCACTGGGAAAGCCCGGATTACTCTGATTCAAAAAAGAGGCTTAGGGATTTCCTTTTCCTACCTCAGCATAGGCCTTTAGCTGTTCCTCCTGTACTGGACATTGTTGATGATGCTTTCTCGGAATCTAGTTTGGCCCCCTGATTCCCTGCCTCCTGCTCCCAGAAAACCTGACAGATACTACGGGGTCCCTGAGTCCCGCAAGTTCCTTTTCAAAAATCCTATTGCAGATCCAGAGACTATTTCACAGGGGCCCAAGAGCATTAAGGCTTCTACTGCTAAAAATCCTACCCCTTCTGATAGAGACTCCAGGGCGCTGGATAGATGAGGTAAGAAGGTTTACACTTCTGCAACCTTAGCCATTAGGGCTTTAAACTGCCAGTTTCATATGTTAAAATATCAGCAACATGTTATTGGACTGCTTAAATAGAAAATTATGTAGATTCCTGACTGTGTGGAAAATAAAGAATTACATGATTTAATGCATTCTGACGAGCAAGTTGGAAAACATACTTTGCAATGTGGTTTTGATTCATTAGAGGCCTCTTGTAGGGCTGCTGTTACTCGGTCTGTGCTCAGAAGGCATGCTTGGCTTAAGGAGCAATCTTTGCCTGATCATGTTAAAGCTAAATTGTTGGATGCTCCTTTAAATCAGGACTGCCTGTTTGGCAACAAGGCCGAGGAAATTCTTAAAAAGATGGATGTTAAAGCTAAATCTATGCAAACTGTTAAAGATGTTTTACAAGTTCAGCCTCCTAGATTTAGAAGGTACTGGCCCTCTAAAAATTGGTCCTTTCCAGCCCCTTCCAGGTCTTCTTAAGCCAAACCCAGACACAGCAAAAATCCCAGGTTTCAGTCCTAGGGGACTCCGAGAACTAAGCAGTGGGGGGCCTCCCACTTCCAAGTCTGGGAATAATAAGACCCCCCCCACCCATGGTAAATTGTCTCTATGACTTCCTTTTAAAATCTCCAAGCACTTATCATCTGACTACCCCTTTGGGGGGAAAGGTTGCTCTTCATTCAGAGAATTGGGAACTCATTACCCAAGACAAATGGGTTATAAATATAGTGTCCCAGGGATACAGATTTCACTTCCACATGTTGCCAACACCAAGTGTATGGCCGGACCTACCCCCAATTCAGTGGGCAGAGGCACAAAAACAAGTACTTTCTCTCAAGTATGGGGGCTATTCAGCTGGTACCAGAAGAGGAAAAGGGACAAGAAAGACTTTTCCTGGTACCCAGGAAAGACAATTCATGGTGTCCTTTCCTGGACCTGTCTACTCTAAACACCTTTTTGGAGATTCCAAAATTCAAGATGCTGACTCTTCACCAATTACTTCCTATGTTAGGCAAAGATGCTTGATTGGCAACACTAGATTTAAAAGAAGCATACCTGCACATCCCAATCAGGGAATCTTGCAGAAGATACCTACGCTTCAAAGCAGGCTACACGCGCTATCAGTTCTCTGCACTGCCCTTTGGCTTATCTACTGCACCCAGGGTGTTCACAAAGTGCCTAGCTCCAGTTATTGCATTTTGCAGACAAAGAAATATTCAAATATACCCATACCTGTACTATTGTATAATTCAGGCAGAAAGCCAGGGCATACTTTTGTATAATCTGGCCTTTGTAAAAAGGGTTCTAACTTGTCTGGGGTACACCATAAATGAAAAGAAATCACAACTGGTACCCTCTCAACAAATTATATTTCTGGGAGCAAGCTTGAATACAACTTCCCAGATGGCTTACCTCACGCCAGAAAAGCAAATTCATTTGACAACTTACTTCAAACACGTGGCCACAAAAACCCTGCTATCTGCAAGACAAATACTGCGAGCCTTGGGGTTCATGTCCTCCTGCATTCTTCTAATTCCATATGCAAAACTGCATATGAGGAAACTACAGTGGTATCTAAAAAGCCTATGGTGTCAACTTTCTCAAAACCTAGGAACAATAATTCCTATCATACCTTCCCAATGCCTAGAGTTCCTTTGGTGGGCAGAGGCCTGCCACCAAAATAAGGGACTACCTTTCACACCACCCCCTCACCATCCCCTATCGCCAAACCCCTAACAACAGATGTATCAGACTATGCATGGTGGGCTCATCTGGCAGGGAAGTGCATTCAGGGCAAATGGAACCCAAGTCAAATGCACGTGCATATCAATCAAAAAGAAATGTTAGCTGTACAGACTGCTCTGACAGCCTTCAAGGACCACATTCTTCCAGGACAACTAATGGTAAAGACGGACAACACCACTGTTATGTGGTACATACACAAGCAGGGGGGTACACATTCTTGCCCCGTCTGCAGACTAGCCATGGCATTGTGGAACACAGCCTTGAGCTACCAAGTGCACCTACAAGCTCAATTCTTGCCAGGAAAATTAAATACACTAGCAGACGGACTAAGAAAAAACCTCATGGACCCACACGAGTGGAAACTGGAACCAAGGATTTTCAACATGTTGACAAGCAAATGGGGGAGCCCAGATATAGACCTGTTTCCCTCTCCCCAGAACTACCAATTGGATAAATTTTGCACAAGGACTCCCCACAAACAAGCCTGGAAAGTGGATGCTCTGTCCTTCAGCTGGAAAAACCTGTCAGCCTATGCCTTCCCACCTCTGCCTCTGCTCTCCAAAGTACTACTAAATGTCAAACAGGACAAACCAAGGATGATTGTGATTGTTCCAGACTGGCCGCGCCAACACTGGTACCCCCTCCTGCACAGTGTGTCACGGTTATCTCCATGGCACCTGCCTCAGACTCATTCCCTGCTGTCTCGGCAGGAGAACCAGATTCTGCACCCTCAGCTACCAACACTGAACCTTGCAGCCTGGCTAATTACTTAATCTCTCCTTTACCATCCCTCAGCAAACCTGTGATGGATATCATTTTAGAGGCAAGGAGGCCTAGTACTAGAAAATCCTATGCTGAAAAATGGAAAAGATTCTGTAACTGGAACCAATCTCAAGGGATGAGCACAGCAGCGCCCAATTTACTTCAGATTTTACAATACTTAACTGAGATGCTTCACCATGGCCTGTCTTTTTCCTCCATTAAAATCCACACCTCAGCCGTTTCAACTCAATATAACACAGAACCTCCCCTCTTCTCTCATCCACTGCTCAAGCAGATGTTCTTCGTGTTTCACTGTTGCAGTCATTACATTTGGGTAATCCTGCTGGCAGGTTGCCCTCAGTCGGCCTGAATTCCGAAGTCCTGGGTCCTGTGTCGGCTGCTTTCGCCCCTTCCCTGATGTCAGGGGTATAAAAGATGCGGCCGACGCCATTTTCTTTAGTCTTTCTTGCCGCACGGTGCCTGAACCAGAAGCAGTTCGCAAGTGCCGGTCGGCCGACTCCTGAGATTTTCGTGTTTGAGTTTCAGATCCAAAGTCTTCAATAAAGCTAAGTACCCTGTTGGGGAAACTTTTTTCTTGCTCCAGACCGATGTCAGAAAAAGTAAATAATTGTATTTCTTGTGGAAAGCAAATACCTCATAAGGACTTTCATTCTTACTGTATTCCTTGCCTAGGCCCTGATCACAACGTTTCTGGTTGTCGGTTTTGTGCTAGATTTAACCAACACACTATTAAGCGTCAGTATGATTTTGCTTTAAACTGTTTTGGACGCCAGTTTAATTATCCAGAAATGTCGGATAGCCATCCGACTGCCGGAGTTCACAAAAAAATGCAAAGAAAAGCAGAGATAGACAACTGAGGTCCAAAACCGACGACGAAGCTTCTCCTAAGCCAGTCGCCGGTTCTCAGTGAGGCGCTTTCGCAGCCCCTGCCACCAGCTACTTTAGAGTCGCAGGCCGCTCCCGCCATGCCACTGGAAACTCAAGGTATTGGAGCCTCGGATACTATTCCTTCAGATGGGTCCGGAGCCGCTGAGCAGGCACCGGCTTCTGAGGGTGTATTCAGACCTAAACATCTTTACATTAAACCAACCTCAGCTTCAAAGGCAAAGGCTAAAGCACCTTCTAAAGCAAAGAAACAGATTCAAGAGTCACATGGACAGGCCTCTATGCCCAAAAAACAGATGCTCAAAATGGCCGAAGACTTAATTACCTTGATCAGGGGTTCCCATCCCGCTCCTGATAAGAGGCCTAGGCAAGAGACTGACTATGAATCTTCAGATCAGATTTCTATTTCTTCTGATTCCTCTTCTGATCAGGAATATTCTCTCCCCCCCCCTGTGAGGATTCTGATGAAGACCTTCAGCTTCTCCTCCAGAGGACTATTCTTTTGGGGAAACCTTGCATACCATGAGGGAGCATTTCCACTGGGAGAGCCAAGATTTTTTAGAATGTAAAAAGAGGCTCAGGGATTTCCTTTTACGACCTCAACACAGGCCACTAGCCATTCCACCTGTGTTAGACATGGTAGATGATGTGTTTTCGGAGTCTAGTCTTACCCCTGACTCCTTACCTCCAGCTTCTGTTAAGCCTGACAGATATTACAGGGTTCCTGGCTCTCATAAATTCCTTTTTAAAAACCCTGCTGCACACCCAGAAACTATTTCACAGGGTCCCAATGGAGTTGAGGCTTCCGCTGCAAAAAACCTACCCCCTCTGACAGAGATTCTAGGGCACTGGCTAGATGGGGAAAAAAGGTTTACACATCTGCTACCTTGGCTATAAGGGCCTTAAACTGTCAGTTTCATATGCTGAAATATCAGCAACATGTCATGGCATTGCTTAAACAGAAAATGTTCTTAAACTCTGAATGTGCAGAAAACAAGGAAATGCAGGATTTATTGCATGCAACTGAACAAGTTGGAAAGCATACTTTGCAATGTGGTTTTGATTCTTTGGAGGCCTCCTGCAAGGCCGCAGTTACGGGTTCTGTAATTAGGAGGCATGCTTGATTAAAGGAACAAAATCTGCCTGATCATTTCAAAGTTAAATTATTAGATGCACCTTTACAGCATGATACTTTGTTTGGTGTTAAGGCAGAAGAGGTGTTAAAGAAAATGGAGTACAAAGCTAAATCTATGCAAACTGTCAAAGTTTTTTGCAAGTACAGCCTCCTAGGTTTAGTAGACACTGGCCTACAAAGAACTGGTCCTTTCCTGTGTCAGACAAACCTCAAAGGGGCAGATAAAGATGCCCTAGAGGCAGATCCCAGGCGCAAGGTTCATACAGGTCAAAGCAGTGGGGTGCTTCTACCTCCAAAGTTGGAGAAGACAAATCACAACCATACAGGAAACAGTCCCAATGACTCCCCCCTGCCTGCACCAAGCACTTATCTCCTGGCAGCACCCTTAGGGGGGAAAATTAGCACTTTTTTCTCAAACTTGGCACTTTATAACCCAGGACAAGTGGGTACTGAATATCGTGTCACAAGGGTACAAGTTCCATTTCCATTCCCTGCCAAAGGCAAACGGCTGGCCAGATCTGCCAAAAACCAATGGGCAGAGGCACAAAAACAAGTCTCATCCCTCATGGACATGGGGGCCATTCAACAAGTGCCAGAGCAAGAGCGGGGGCAAGGATTTTACTCAAGACTTTTCTTGGTGCCCAGAAAGGACTAGACCTGGAGACCAATACTGGACCCATCTATTCTGAACACATTCCTGGAGATACCAAAATTCAAGATGTTGACTTTGCAGCAGCTTCTGCCCATGCTGGGCAAGAACGCTTGGCTTGTGACTCTAGACCTAAAAGAGGCATACCTGCATGTCCCAATCAGACAATTACGCAGAAGAAACCTCAGATTCAAGGCTGGCTTAATGCATTACCAATTCTCTGCATTGCCCTTTGGCTTATCTACTGCACCTAGCGTCTTTACAAAGTGCCTGGCACCAGTAATTGCATTCTGCAGACAAAGAGGAATACAAATGTATCCTTACTTGGTACTGTCTAATTCAAGCAGAGAACAAGGACATTCTTCTACAGCATCTGGCATTTGTGAAAAGACTTCTAACATGTCTAGGGTACACAGTCAACGAAAGGAAGTCAAAACTAGTACCCTCTCAAGAGATAATATTCCTGGGTGCAAGCTTAAATACAACTGCCCAGATGGCTTATCTCTCGCCAGACAAACAAAGGCAACTGACTACCTATTTCAAAATGTATCTGCAAGAAAAATTCTGCAGGCTTTGGGTTTCATGGCATCCTGCATCCTACTAATTCCATATGCAAGACTGCATATGAGGAAACTTCAATGGTACCTAAAAAGTGTTTGGACTCAACATTGCAATGGCCTGGAAACAATGATTACTCTCATTCCCTGCCTACAACAGGAGTTTCGATGGTGGGCAAAGGCTTGTCACCAAAACAAGGGACAGCCATTCTCTTTACCCCTAGCCAGGCAGACACTAACAATGGCTGCATCAGATTATGCCTGGGGGGGGCCCACATGGCAGGAAGATGCATTCAGGGCACATGGTCCTCAACCCAAATGCATCTACATATCAATCAAAAAGAGAATACTAGCTGTTCAGAATGCCCTGACAGCCTTCAAGGACCTACTTCATCCGGGACAACTACTGATAAAGACAGACAACACCACGGTCATGTGGTATATAAACAAGCAGGGGGGGGCACACATTCTTACCCCTTTGTAGACTAGCCATGACTTTGTGGGACACAGCATTAACTTACCAAGTACATCTGCAGGCACAATTCCTGCCAGGAAGGAAAAATACTCTGGCACACGAACTAAGCAGAAACCTCATGGATCCCCATGAGTGGCAGCTGGATCCGCAAGTCTTCAACATGATAACAAGGACATGGGGATGCCCGGACATAGATCTGTTTGCCTCCCCCCACAACTCCCAGCTAAAAAGATTCTGCACAAGGACTTGTCACAGACAAGCATGAAAAGTGGACGCTCTATCTTTCAGCTGGAAAAACCTATCGGTATATGCCTTTCCCCCACTGCCTCTCCTCCCCAAGGTACTCCTAAAGGTCAGACAGGAAAAGCCAAAAATTATACTGATTGCCCCAGACTGGCCCCGCCAGTACTGGTTTCCAATCCTAAAGAACTTGTCTCAGTGCCCAGCTTGGAACTTACCTCAAATACCTCATCTACTGTCCCAGCAAAACAATCAAATCCTGCACAGCCAACTCAGGACTTTAAACCTGGTAGCATGGCGGATAATGTAGTCATACAAAACACACCTCTCAGTAAAGCTGTGACTGATGTCATTTTGGATGCCAGAAGGCCTAGTACTAGAAAATCTTACGCTGGAAAATGGAAGAGATTCTGTGCTTGGAACCAGACACATGGAACTGATACAGCTGTGCCAAATATTCCTCAGATTTTACAATACTTAACTGAGATGCTGGACAAAGGCCTATCTTTTTCATCTATTAAAATTCATGCCTCTGCCATTTCGGATCATTACACTACAGAGCCACCAGTCTTTTCTCATCCCTTATTAAAGCAGTACCTCAGAGGAGCCAAAAATTTAAGGCCTCCAATGAGATCACCAATGCCTGCATGGGACCTCAACTATGTTTTAGAAAAACTCACCCTGCCTCCTTTTGAGCCAGCTGCGACTGCTGATATAAAGTTTTTATCTTGGAAAATAGCTCTGCTCCTAGCAATAACTTCTGCAAGACGAGTTTCAAAGCTATAGGCACTCATGGCTGTGGAACCTTTTATCATTTTTTATCCAGACAGGGTCTCTCTGAGGACAAACCCAACATTTATGCCTAAGGTGGTGTCCAGTGTGGCTGTTAACCAAACTATTCATCTGCCAACTTTTTATCCAAATCCATAGAACAAGGGGGAGAGAATTCTGCATTCTTTGGATGTACACAGACAGCTTAGATTCTACTTGGATAGAACCAAGGTTTTCAGAAAGACTGAGCAATTACTAGTGGCATATGCTGCAGGATCACAAGGAAAGGCCATCTCAAAGCAGACTATTTCAAAGTGGATAGGCCACTGCATTCATTTCTGCTACTTACACCATGGCAAGCCAGTGCCTAAGGGCATTAGGCCACATTCAACTAGAGTTGCAGCCACTTCAGCAGCCTTTCTCAGGGGAATACCAACCAATGACATTTTAGAGGCTGCTACTTGGAGTTCACTGCACACCTTTACAAAGCACTATAATTTGCTACTCTACTCTAAATCCAGGGCAGGCTTTGCCACTGCAGTTCTGCAGGGCCTCATAGCTGCTCCTAACATGATTTAGCTCCAGCCTCCCAACCATAGCTTTGGGACTCTACCCAAATGTAATGACTGCAACAGTGAAACACGAAAAACATAGTACAGTTGTGTACACTTACCATAAATGTAGATGTTCGAGTGTATTCACTGTTGCAGTCCAGGTTACCCAACCGCCATCCCCCTTTCTTCTGATGGAACCTCTCTTTCCTTCTCTGATTTATACAATCAATGTGGTGTATTTGCTTGTAGATGAAGGTAAAATTTATATATTGTATTTGCTTGTAGATGAAAGTAAAATTTATATTGCTGTATATATTTATATATATATATATATATATATATATATATATATATATATATGTATATATATATATATATATATATATATATGTATGTATATATATATATATGTATATATATATATATATGTATGTATATATATATATATGTATGTATATATATATATATGTATGTATATATATATATATATATATATATATGTATGTATATATATATATATATATGTATGTATATATATATGTATGTATATATATATATATATATGTATGTATATATATATATGTGTATATATATATATATATATATATATATATATATATATATATATGTATATAAATTTTGGCTACCCTTTTATCTGACATCTGGGGCAAGAAAAACTAAAGAAAATGGCGTTGGCCGCATCTTTTATATCCCTGATGACCTGACATCAGGGAAGGGGCGACAGCAGCCGATGCAGGACCCAGGACTTTGGAATTCAGGCCGACTGAGGGCAACCTGCCAGCACGATTACCCAAATATAATGACTGCAACAGTGAATACACTCGAACATCTACATTTATGGTAAGTGTACACAACTGTACTTTCCTCAGAGGGGCCAAAAATGTGAGACCACCCAGGAGAGCTCCAACCCCAGCCTGGGACCTTAACTTTGTATTAGAGAAACTCACAATACCTCCTTTTGAGCCAGCTGCTACTGTAAACTTAAAAACTTAAAATTTCTTTCTTGGAAAACAGCTTTCCTTTTAGCAATCACTTCAGCTAGAAGGGTATCTGAATTGTAGGCCCTTATGGCAGTAGAGCCTTTCATAATCTTTCATGCGGATAGGGTGTCACTCAAAACCAATCCATCCTGCATGCCCAAGGTGGTATCCAGTGTGGCACTTAATCAGTCCATTCATTTGCCAACATTCTTTCCCAATCCACAGAATAAAGGGGAACGGATACTGCATTCCTTAGATGTGCACAGACAAGTTAGATTTTACTTGGACAGAACTAAGCCTCAAAGGAAATCTGAACAACTGTTGGTAGCATTTGCAGCAGGGGCAGAGGGGAAGGCTATTTCAAAGCAAACCATTTCTAAATGGATAAGCCATTGCATTCATTACTGCTGTAAGCACCATGGAAAACCTATCCCCCAGGGGATCAGACCTCACTCCACCAGGGCTGCATCTACCTCTACAGCCTTTCTCAGAGGCGTCCCTACCAGGGGCATCCTAGAAGCTGCTACCTGGAATTCTGTACATACTTTCATCAAGCATTATCATTTGCCAATTTTCTCTAAATCCAGAGCTGGTTTTGCCACTGCAGTCTTGCAGGGCCTTATAGCAGGCCCTAATGCTATCTAAACTCCTCCTCCCAACCATAGCTTTGAGAATCCCAAATGTAATGACTGCAACAGTGAAACATGAAGAACATAGTACAGTTGTGTACACTTAACATAAATGCACACAACTGTACAGTTGTGTACACTTAACATAAATATAGATGTTCGAGTGTATTCACTGTTGCAGTCCTGGTTACCCTCCCTCCAGCCTCCCTAACTTCTTTTGGCTATACCTCTACTTTCCCTTACTATGCTTAAAAGCCTTTTTGGTGTATTTGCTTTTTTGTTGTAGGTATACTTTTGTGCTTTTATGTTTAATTGCTTCCCATTAGTGGGGCACCTGACATCTGGGGCAAGAAAAACTGATGTAATGGCGTCGGCTGCATGTTTTGTACCCCTGACGACCTGACGTCATGGAAGAAGGGACAGCAACCGAAGCAGGACCCAAAACTTTGTTAATCAGGCCGAATGAGGGCAACCTGCAAGCAGATTACCTAAATGTAATGACTGCAACAGTGAATACACTCAAAGATCTACATTTATGGTAAGTGTACACAACTGTACTGTCCTTCACCTTATTCTTGGGCTTCACTGTCTGAGCATGTAAGTGTTGGATTTCCTTGGTGTATTTAGCTGTTGCCATACACTTTTTTGTTTCTTTTAACTTAACCTGTTGCCCTTGCAAAGTCTCTCTGGTGGCATGTAATTGTTACTCATAGTTTGTGTTTGCCATTGCATTCTTGATCTGGTGTATATCAGCGGCCGCCTCTTATGTAATGCTGGAAAGAGCTTCAGTAGACACTCTTAGTGCCCTTAATTCCTCTGATGTTTATCTGATGCCATGAGTGCTTGTAGCCATGTGGTCTCAACCACTCCACGAGTATTATGGTGCCGCTAAGAACAAATCAAGGCAGATTCTGAAAATGATTGATATTAAATGGCTGTTTATAGTGTAACATTAATACCAAAGCTTCATACTGCCATAAAAAACTTTTATAAAATACTCAATTGAACAAGGGATGTGGATTCACATGTCTGACTTCATGCTCGTACCAGTGCATGCCTGCTTCAGCTATTTATTTTTCTTGTTCAGGTTTCAGTACTCTGTAGTGGATTAGGTACTGTAAAAGCGTTCAGCTGTTTCTGACCTTTACCGTGGCTTTCATGGGGTGGGGGTGGGGGGCTTCTTTGTAGCCTGTTGTAACTTTGAAAATGTTGACTCCTTAGCTAGAACAACAGTTACAGATAATTGTCTCCTTAAAATGCTGTGGCTTGGGCATTCCTCTTTTAAAGATCATCATAATAAGGCTATGCTAAACCAAGGTCTTGCTTGAGCAAGCATTCTAGGCTTTCCAAAGGAGGAAATGGACACTGATAACTTTGACTCACCATGCATCACATGTTAGGCCAGGCATCATATGTTAGGCCAGGCCAGTTCCAAAGGAAGAAGACTGGCTTTATTTATTTATTGACATTTGTTAACCGGGTTAGTCCAGCTGGACTACAAGCCCATTTTCAGTAGAGACCCGAGGAGAAAAACTCCAGTTACAAAAACAGTTTACAGTATAATAAAAAGTCACACTCCAGAATAGTACAATTAAAAATACAATAGGTCAAGAATCCAGGTGTAAGAAACAGTCACATAATAAAATACAAGTGGCATTGTACAAAAAGTACCAAAATGGACAGCAGAATTTAGGCTTTCATTAATGTGGGGTTGAATGTACTAGTTAAATAATTATTGGGTTAATAAGTGAAATAGGCGAAGCCTAGTATAAAAAAACTCATATGCATGATGGGAATGAAATACAAGGGTATGGAGGGGTTAGGTAGGGTTCTGGCATGGGCAAGTTTTGGTGTTAAGTAGATGACATTTGAGTTCCTTTTTGAAGTGTAATGGGTGGGTAATGTAGCGAATGTTTAAAGGAAGTTTATTCCAGGCTTGGGCCGTAGAGCACTTAAATAGTAGCTTGCCCACATTTTTCTTTGGGTGTTAAATATCGAGGAGTTGCTGGTTAGAGGTTCGGAGGGTCCTGGGGGGGGGGGGGGTGCGGTGCGGAAACCAGGGAGGAGAGAGCTGAGCAGTAAGATGATTTGTATAGTATAGAGTGTATCATTTGAAATTGTGATAAAATATGACTGATCCTGATAAGTCATCAGCCCTTTTCCCTGCTTAGTTCATCTTCCCTTGTAGCTAGGCATTTAATTAAGTGTAACTATGATGCTATTAATGCCTGTCTAGGGTAGCTGTGTCAGGGTCAGTGATTCTGAGGTGCTACTGGCTTAGGCTTCAATCCTTCCCTCTGGATGTTAAAGCCAAGTTGTTGGATTCCTCTCTGGACATCCAGAATTTATCTTGATCTGCAACTGCAGACCTCTTTAAGGTATTAATAGGACAAGACAGAGTCATGCAAAATCTGAAATAAATCATTCTTTTTTACTTTCTTTCATTCCCTTGTTACTAAGTACCAGAATAACTATTCTTTGAAATTGGGTCCTTCTGTTCGCAGGTATCAGAGACACCCCCCCCCCAAAGGTAAACTTCATTCAAAAAGGAGATTTACAGAGAAAACTCCTGATACTAGGGCACAAAAAGTCAGAAAACCTGCCTCCCTGTGACTGCTTTTCTGTTCCCCTCATCCAGATTCCTCTCTCTCTCTTATACTGTCTCTGTCCTCTCCAATTTGATAACAGTTTACAACAGATAAGCGAGTTAAGGGGATACGGAATGTTGTGGAAGTATCTTCCACACTTTTCAGGTATTCCTCAACCTTCAGTTTGTCAACTGCCTTTTTTCCTGCTGTACCTCAAGGTCGCCTGTCTCTGGGCACAATTCAACCAAATCCTTTTGGCCAGAGAGGCAAGGGTTTTTAATAGGATGCTTCTGTTTCCCAGGAAGAAGGAGGGATGTTCTTCGTCTTCCATTGCTGCAGTCCTGACTATTGGGTATAGTCCGCGTCCAGTCGGCCCGAATACCAGAGTATAAGGCTGACGTCGGTCAGGGCGCATTAGACTGACGTCAGTACGTCAGGGTACTAATGCGCATGACCGACGTCATAACCTCAGTCTTTTTTGCCGCATGGTCCGATGCAGAAGCAGTTTTGCGAGTGCAGGTTGGCGTTCTGAAATATTTCCGAAACCGGAGTTTCAGACCGAAACAGAGTTGGCTAAGTACCCGCTAGGGAACATTTTGGTTTTTCTTGCCTCAGTATTTTACCGGATGTCAGAAAAAGTGAATAACTGTATTTCTTGTGGGAAACAGATACCTCATAGGGATTATCATACCTTGTGTATACCTTGTTTAGGGCCTGAGCACGACGTTGTTGGTTGCCGCTCTTGTGCTAGGTTTAACAAACGCACTATTAAGAGGAGGTTAGACTGTGCCAGGTTAGTGTTTGGGAAGCGTTGCAATTATAAAATGCCGCCGGATGCTCCGACGCCCGCTTCCTCCAAGAAGCGCAAGGATAAAACAGTGAAGCCTAGGGTTGATGAACCGGCAGTCCCGGACGCCGGTTCTTTAGAAGGCTCAGTGGAGCCGGAGGTTTTGCCAGGAGTTTCCATGGAGTCCCAGGCAGAAACTATACTGTTACAGGATGTGCCTTCTCAGGAGGTAGGCCAGGCTGAGGGGCTTATCAGGTGACTGTTCTTCCCTCTCTTCCTAAGGTAGTTAGAGCCTCTCCTTCTGTTGCCAAAACTTCTTTGAGAGGTAGGCCTAGTTCAGCTTCAGTGGGGGCTTCTCCTAGCATTTCGGTTCTGTACCTAAGAAACATATGCTTAAAATGGCAGAAGATTTGATTACTATGATTAGAGGTTCTATGCCCCGCCTGATAAGAGGCCTAGGGTGGAACCGAGTTTGATAGTTTTGAACAGTGTTCAGAGGCTTCAGAATCTTCTGTGGAAGATATGCAGGAGTATCCTACTTATTCTGATTCTGATGTGGATGATTCCACTCCTACAGCTTCTCCGCCTGAGGATTTCTCATTTTCAGAGACTCTGCATTCCATGAGGGAGCACTTTAAATGGGAAGGCCAGGATTACTCTGATTCCAGGAAAAGGCTTAGGGAATTCTTGTTTTACCCCAGCATAGGCCTTTAGCTATTCCTCCTGTGTTGAATGTGGTGGAAGATGTTTTTGCAGAGGCTTCCCTGAACCCTGACTCTTTGCCTCCTGCTCCTGTTAAGCCTGATAGGTATTATAGGGTGCCCAAGCTCATAAATATTTGTTTAAGAGTCCTAGGGCGGACCCAGAAACTATTTCTCAAGGGCCTAAGGGTGTAAAGGCTTCTGTGGTTAAAAATCCTGTTCCCACTGATAAAGAGGCAAGGGCTTTGGATAGGTGGGGAAAGAAAGTGTATACTTCTTCCACTCTAGCCATGAGAGCATTGAATTGTCAGTTTCACATGCTTAAATATCAGAATTATCTCCTTTCACAATTGAAATCTAAGGTGGATGCTTTGGCGGAAGGTATTGAGTGTAAAGAGTTGCTGGATTTGGTTCATGTATCTGAACAAGTGGGTAAGCATTCTTTGCAATGTGGTTTTGATGCTGTACAGGCCTCCTCGAGGGTGGCTGCTACCAGTTCTGTTCTTCGCAGGCATGCTTGGTTGAAGGATCAGAATTTAGCTGAGCATGTTAAGACAAGGATTTTGGATGCTCCTTTACAGTCTGATGTGTTGTTTGGATCGCCTGTGGAAGCAGTTTTAAAGAAAATGGAGGACAAAGCTAAGTCTATGCAGACTGTTAAAGATTTTTTGCAGGTGCAGCCACCAAAGTTTAGTAGAAATTGGCCTGCTAAGGGGTGGACATATCCTGCTTATGATTCCCAGTCTAGGGGTAGGTCTAGACGTGGTAGGGGCAGGGCTCAAGGTTCTTTTAGGCCTAGAACAGGAGTTCACCTGCTCAGACTTCTGGTGAGGGCAGGGTCAGTCCTTTCGTAAACAAACCCAATGACCTGATTTCTCAGCAGCATGCAGATTCACGCTTAGCAGCTCCTTTGGGAGGAAGACTGTCTCTTTTCAAAGAAAATTGGGATTTAATTACTCAAGACAAATGGGTGTTGGATATCATTCACCACGGTTACAGATTTTATTTCCATACAATGCCCCTTTCAAAGGCATGCCAGACGTTCCTCCTCCACAAAGAAAAGAGGCTCACAAGCAAGTTTCTCAGTTACTTCACATAGGGGCCATTCAGCCAGTCCCTGTATCAGAAAGGGGCCTAGGATTTTATTCTCGCCTGTTCCTTGTACCAAAGAAGGGGAACACGTGGAGACCAATTTTGGATTTATCTCTCCTCAACACGTTTTGGACATTCCCAAGTTCAAGATGTTGACGTTACAACAGCTTTTACCTCTGCTGGGCAAAGATCACTGGATGGTAACTTTAGATCTCAAGGAAGCTTACCTTCATGTGCCTATAAGGCTAAGTTGCAGGAAGTATCTGCGATTTCGAGCTGGAAATTCTCATTATCAGTTCTCTGCATTGCCCTTTGGCTTATCTACTGCCCAGAGTATTCACAAAGGTTCTGGCTCCAGTGATAGCTTACTTCAGGCTTCAAGGAATTCAAATCTATCCTTACTTGGACGACTGCCTGATTCTGGCTCAAGAAAAGGAAGACCTTCTACAGCATCTAGAATATGTTATAGCAGTGCTAAGATGCCTAGGGTATTCTGTGAACGAAATAAAGTCCAGTCTAGTACCCTCTCAAGACATGTGCTTTCTGGGTGTGAGACTGAATACAGCAGCCCAGATGGCCTTTTTAACCCCGGACAAACAAAAGAGTCTGTCACTTTACTTCCATCAACTATCTCATCAGTCCGTGCTGACTGCAAGGACAGTCCTTCAAGCATTAGGGTTCATGGCATCTTGTATTCTGGTACTTCCCAATGCCAAACTGCATATGAGGAAGCTACAATGGTATCTCAAAAATGTATGGACACAGCACTGCCAGGATTTGGACACTGTCATTCAAATAATACCTTGCCTTCAAAAAGAATTCTTGTGGTGGGCTCAGGAATGTCACCTAAACAAGGGACTCTCTGTGACCCGGCCAGAGGCGAGCCAGATCTTAACGACAGATGCCTCGGACATTGCTTGGGAGCTCATCTAAATGGAAAGTGGATACAAGACAAGTGGCCTGCCAGACTACAGCATCTACATATCAACATGAAAGAGATGTTAGCAGTCCAGTTTGCATTAATGGCTTTCAAGGAGTTACTTCTTCCAGGGCAGGTGTTGATTCTAACAGACAACACAACTGTCATGTGGTACATCAACAAGCAAGGGGGAACACATTCTTATCCTCTATGCAGGCAAGCAATGATTTTATGGGAGACTGCGCTCAGCCTGCAATTAACTCTTCAGGCAAGGTTTCTGCCAGGAGCACAGAACTCCTTAGCAGATGTGTTAAGCAGACAAATCATGGATCCCCACGAGTGGAAACTGGATCTTCATGTATTTCAGAAACTGACAGTGTCATGGGGAACTCCAGACATAGATCTGTTCGCTTCTCCACTAAACCACCAGCTGCCAAAGTATTGCACAAAGGGGTTTCATCACACAGCTTGGAAAGTGGATGCTCTGTCTTTCAGTTGGAAAAACCTTCATGTGTATGCCTTTCCACCTCTGCCTCTTCTTCCAAAGGTACTATTAAAGGTCAGACAAGACAGGCCAAGGATGATTTTGATAGCTCCAGATTGGCCTCGGCAACACTGGTACCCATTACTACGGAGTCTGGTAAAGAAGCCTCCATGGCCTTTACCTCTGATTCCTCATCTGTTATCTCAGAAGGACGGTCATCTGCTCAATGTCAAGCTTCACTCTCTTCATCTAACAGCCTGGCATATTCTGTGTTGAAACACAGCAGGTCTCAACTTCCTCAACAAGTTTTAAATGTGATTATGGAAGCTAGAAGACCTAGTACAAGGAGAGTGTACGCAGAAAAATGGAAGAGATTTTTATTTTGGAGTACAGCAAAGAATTTGGAGATTTCTGAGCCTAATTTGAGTGTGGCTCTTCAATATCTTACTGAATTATTGGACAAAGGTTTGTCCTTCTCTTCCATTAAGATTCATGCTGCAGCCATTTCAGCTCACTATGATTGTGACCCACCTTTGTTTTCGCATGCTTTGTTCAAGCAGTTTCTTAGAGGGGCAAAGAATATAAGACCCCCACGTAGAGCTCCTACTCCTGCTTGGGATCTCAATTTTGTGTTGGAAAAACTTACTCTACAACCTTTTGAGCCTGCAGCTACTGCTGAATTGAAATACTTGTCATGGAAGACTGCTTTTCTGTTGGCTATTACTTCTGCAAGAAGGGTATCTGAGTTGCAGGCCCTTATGGCAGTAGAGCCCTTTTTGATTTTCCATAAGGATAGGGTATCATTACGTACTAATCCTTCTTTTATGCCTAAGGTGGTTTCTAGTGTGGCTTTAAACCAAACTATTCATTTGCCTATGTTTTTTGCAGACCCTCAAAATAAAGGGGAAAAGATTTTGCACACTTTAGATGTACACAGGCAATTGCGTTATTATTTAAGCAGGACTAAGGATTTTAGGCAGTCTCAGCAATTGTTTGTTTCTTTTGCTTTGAGTTCACAGGGCAAGCCTGTGTCAAAACAAACTATTTCTAGGTGGATTGGCTTTTGCATTGCATTTTGTTATTCCCATCATGGCAAGGAGATTCCAGCTGGGATTAGGCCTCATTCCACTAGGGCTACTGCCACTTCAACAGCATTTCTAAGGGGGGTGGCAACTAAGGATATTTTGGAAGCAGCTACTTGGAGTTCAGTGCATACTTTCTCTAAGCATTATCACCTTCCTATCTACTCTAAGTCTAGGGCTGGTTTTGCCACAGCTGTTTTGCAAGGCATGTTGTCAGCTCCTACTTCCTTATGATTTGCCAGCCTCCCTTACCTCTGCTTTGGGATTCTACCCAATAGTCAGGACTGCAGCAATGGAAGACGAAGAACATAGTACAGTTTTGTACCTACCATAAATGTAGATGTTCGAGGATTCCATTGCTGCAGTCCAATTTACCCTCCCTCCTTCCCCTCTGTATTTAGGGGTGGTTGTGTAGGTGAGTTTACATGCTATATTTTTGTATATATTGTTGTATATATTGTACATGTTTTTGGTGCAGGTTTTTTGGGACTTGTCTTTTTTAGGGTCTTCTGACATCTGGGGCAAGAAAAGACTGAGGTTATGACGTCGGTCATGCGCATTAGTACCCTGACGTACTGACGTCAGTCTAATGCGCCCTGACCGACGTCAGCCTTATACTCTGGTATTCGGGCCGACTGGACGCGGACTATACCCAATAGTCAGGACTGCAGCAATGGAATCCTCGAACATCTACATTTATGGTAGGTACAAAACTGTACTTTCTTGGAAGCTAACTTAGAACTTAACCTTTCTCAGTACTGTTATGATATCCTCTTTCAAAAGATTAACTGTTCAGACCCTATTATCAATTCTTCTACCTCAAGCCTTTCTAGTCTCTCTCTGGATTTGATGGATGCTTATCTCTATATTCCAGTTCATCAACTTTTCAGGAAGATTTTGCAATTCTTTTTCTCTTCCCTGCATTATCAGTTATCTGCTTTGCCATCTGGACTTTCTACAGCCCCGGAAGTATTTTCCAGAGAACGGAAACTGAGTGGTTTAGGTGGGTCCTTAATCCCTAATTTTCCTCTCATTGTTGAGAACATAATTTCATGAGGGTGTGCAGTGGTTCTGTGTGAGTGGATATGCCAAGTTGTTTAATTATTTTCCCTCCCTGCTTTTGTGATGGCTGTAATCCTTGTCATCAGTCTCCGATTTCCACAAGGAATCCAAATGCACTGATTATGTCCTAATATATTCCCACACCCACCTCACTGAGAGGTGAACTGGAAAGTGCACCATTATTCCTCCTGAACCTGGCTAGCTAATTCAACCTGAGTTATCTAGGTTGCAGTCAAGGCTTTTTAACATTCTATCACAGAGATAACTCACTTCACTGGTGGTTTTTTTTTTGCATGTTGATCTGTCATAACCCTGGCCACCTAGATGAGGAAATAGAAGACAAACTTAATGAGTTATACATAAATCCTTACAGCATCAGATGGATTGCCTACTGGATCGCAGACAAGGGCACATGTTTCCAGATAGACAAATCCACTTCCAATAATAAAACAGTTACTAGCAGTGTCCACAGGGCTCAGTGTTTGGACCCCCTCCTGTTTGGTGTGTTTTATTTTTATTTTTTATTTTATTTAACATTTGTTTACCGGGAAAGTCTGACTTGGAATAAAGCCACTTTTCAGCGGAAGCCCAGGAAGAAATGCCCCAGACGCATGTCTTTGTAACATATATGTATACTTCTCTGAGGTGAAGGCCAATGTTGGGTGCCTCTGGATGACCAAGTTTGCTGACGACTGTAAGCTGGGAACAATCATTGAATCCCCAAGCAGTGTTGACACCCTACAAACAGGCCTAAAAATAATGACAAATGACTGATGCCAAAACCATGGTCTGAGACTAAATATAAAAAAAGCACAATCGTACCCTTGGCAAATCAGATATCCCTGCAAATAATAATATTGATAGTACACCCTTAAGAGTAGACCCAGTGGTGAGGGACCTAGGAACACAGATAGATAGTCATCTAAACTTTGACCACCAGGCAGCTACAGTAGAGAGAAAATCCTTCTGTGGGCTCAACTTTCAAGTAAAAGCATGGCATCAAGATCAAAGGAAATCATAAGTGCCATTGTACTCAGCCCTCATCAATCCATAATCAAGTACAGTTTTTCCTTCTGCTTGTACCTAACCAGGTACTTTACACCAGTTGGAGCAGCCCCAGAGGTTTCTCACTAAATAATATACTAAACATAAGACACATTGCTTGTGAAGATCGACTAAAGGCCCTCTCCCTTTACTCTGTCCCTTGAGAGGGGGCTTATGCCTGACCTACAAGACATTCTGTGATCCAGCCCTGATGGAAATGGTATATATTTGCAAGAAAAATTATACAAGGGTAATGCATTCCATGGACCTGAACCTTATTTGTGACTCTAATAGAACTTGCTGGAGAGACAGATTCATATCCCAAAGGCTGCCTCACATGCAGAATAAACTTCCCAGCTTCATAAGACAAAGTGCATTTCTCACTCTCTAGAAAAACAAATTTGTATGAAAGGATGGGGAACCGTGCATTCACTCCCAGGGTACTGCCCATATCCGTTATGGACAGAGTTAATCTGTAAAATGACTAAGGGCTCCAAAACCCAATGACCCCACTACCCTGATACTACTTCATCCAGTATCTGGGGAATCGAGATATAATATTGTCATATCCTGGGTATTATTGGCTAGGCTTGTAAAGGCTGTTGTGCCATTAGCATAGTAATCGCATATCAACCTATAAGAGGATCCAGGCAACTATTCTACAGCACCTTCTTAGATTAATTTATGTCGCCGTCTTCACATTGCCTTCTGTGATCTTTAAGATGTGGATATTGTTCTGAACATTGAAGTGGTGATGGTAACAGAATCACTGTGCATTTGTGAATCTTTTTGTATGAGATCCTTCATGCTAATCATTTTCAGTATATATCTTTCCTGCAACCAGAACCATGACCTGTTCTTATGGATGCTTCGCTAAGGTTCCTCCAAAGTTCAGGGGAAGTGAATAATTTGGAAAGAGATCAGGATGTAAGCCAGCTAGAGTTTTGTGTAGTACTACTAATCTTGTAGATTCTGAAAGGAAAATTTACCTCAGGAATCCATTCTGATCTGGTTCAGAAACATACATCTTTGTGGTACCCAAGTAAAAAAGCTAGCAAATATTCATATTCCTTACATAGAGAGGAGATGCAAGTCTGGCAGTGAGCCACAGAGAGAAGCATCACCCTTACAATTCACATCACTGGAGAATTAAATGTATTACTGCACTCACTGTGTGGAACTTAGAATTCAGGAACTCCTTCAGTTTGACTCAGGACTTCATTGATTTTCTGAAATCCAGACAGCCAACCTCTGAAGGATACACAATGTCAGAGTTGCTCTTGGGAACCTTCTTCCTACTGGGACTCAAATACCTTGAATTCGGAGGTGAAAGAATTTGCTTATGTTAACTGAATGTCTGTAACCTCTTACCTGCAGTTTGATAAAGAAGACAATCTTTCCTTAAGTCTCACCACCTGAAGATGTCTAATATAGGAATGGCCTTTACGGGATGAAGGAGCCTTTCAAATGAAAAGCCGTGGAGGTCTCTTTGGAACCGAACCGATCAGATGTAAACGTTTTCTGGGCCTGGCAGAGCAAAATACTCTGGCCATTCCTCCAATTCTAGATGCCCTGGGTGATGCACTTTGTTGAGCCTCGTTGCAACCTGACTGTTAGAATGCCAGACCATTTTTATAGGGTCCATGACTCTCACAAACTCCTGCACAGTAACTCAGTTGTTTATCCAGCAGTGATTTCCATGGATTCCATCAAGGGATTAAATGTCTGCATCCAGGAATCCCATTCCCAATGACAGGGAGAGCAGGGTACTTAACCATTTAAGGAAAAAGAGCTACACCTCAACTATCCTGACTGTTAGGGCCCTTGACTGCCAGCCTGACTTGTTTAAGTTCCAGGACTCCCACCTTAGTCAGTTGAGAAAGAAGGTAGATGGGATGAAAGACAAGGCATTAAAGGCAGATCCTTGAGTTTTGCAAGTTCAGTGTTCAGGTCCCAGGCATTGCATTAAATGTGGCTGTGGCGTAGTTGACACTGCAGGGCAGCTACCATGGCATCTGTTGTTGCAAGATATACCAGGCAGAGGACTGCAAGAACATGTTAAAGCAGAGCATTTTTATTATCCTACTGAATAAGAAGCTTCTGTTTGCATCCCTGGCTAAGAAGGTACTTAAGAAGGAAATGGGAAAACAATGCAGTCAGTTAAAGACCTTTTTCATTCCCCAGATCCAAGGTATTTTGGAAATTTCCCTGATAATATCTGGCTGTTGTACCCTAAGCAAGAGTCAACAAAACCCAAAAAGGGAAATAAGGGTTCTGACATAAAGGAGTGGCAGGCTGTCCATTAAGGAAACCCTGGAAAGCCATGGGGGGCACAACAGGCAAAATAAGAAGTTATGATTGGCAAAACTCTCCCCTCTCCATTCACTCAAAACCATTCTTCAGCCGACCCTGTTTCTTGCACCCGTTTTCCACATTTATCAATGATAGGCGGTAAGGCTGTTTTGATTTGTGAAGTAGTGGGAGGCCACCACAGAAGACATGTGGATCCTGCAGATAATATAACAGGGTTACATTTCCAGTATATTCCAAGACTTCTGGGCATTCCTCCTGGTTTTAATAAAACACCACCTTATACCTCCACAAATACATGACCCACTATTCCAGAAAGCCATGGAAAAATTCCATAAAGATAAAAAAGGACTAGGTTCTACTCAAGACTAGCTCTGTCCAGAATAAAGGAAGACCATTGGAGACCCATTTTGGACCTCTAGTGCAAACAAGCTTCTGAGAGTTCCAGAGTTCAGAATGCTGTCTTTGCAGAGCCTTCTGCCCATGCTCCTTCCATGAGCTTACAATACTGACTGGATTTAAAGAATGCCTATCTGCACATCACAGTAAACAAGTTTGATAGGCAGGTATTTATATTTGAAGCAGAGATTACCCATTACCAGTTTGTCTCACTACCTTTTGTCTTTTCTAATGTGCACAGGATGTTTATGAGGCTTCTGGCTGAAGTAATTGCTTTTGTTACATGACAGAAGGCATCTACATCTCCTTTCATCTGTATGAATGCTTCATTCAAGCTACTTCCCTTCCCTGGAGGAGATTCAAGAGGTTCCATAAATCCTATTCAACTACTTCCAGTCTCTAGGAGTATATCTGAATTTTCTGAAGTTCCACTTATCCCTTACAAGTTGTTTTATTTCTGGGATCATTGCTCAGTACAGAGGAGAAGAATTTTCCTGGAACAGCTGTTTGAGAAATTGCCAGCCTGAACCAGACTCTTGCCAGGGAGATTCTCAAGAGTCCTAGGTTCCATGGCTTCTTTTGTATTAATGAGTTCCATGTCAAAACTAATATATGAGAAACCGGTGGGTCCCAGCATGCCTAGTTGCAGTGCCCCATTCTTCTGTTACCTTGCATCAGGAAACAACTGTCATGGAACATGTTTCCCTAAACAAGGAGGTACCCTTCAAAATGAAACTGGACTCGTCAGACTTGGCCTGGAGGCCCGTGTGGGGGATCAGAAAGCTTTCAGAAAGAAGCATATCAGTGTAAAGGAAATGGTGGCAGTGGTAGTGGCCATCATTTCCTTCATGCCTGTCCGGCAAAATGGAACCTTATAAATTCAAACAGATAGTACCATAGTGATGTGGTATTCCAACAAGCAAGTAGGATACATTCACATTCTACAAGCAAGTGGGACATATTCACATTCTCTACAGGCTAAGAGTACGGAAGTGGGGTGTTAGCCCTGGTGTCAGGTCTGGCCCATCAGAAACCATAAAAATGCTTTGGCAGACCATCAGAGCAGTACAAAAGTAGGACCCAGCAAATGCATGTTAAACAGTAAACTGTTCTTGGACATAGTCCACAACTGAGAAATACCAGCTGATCAAATATTGTACCAGGATAATGTGAGGCGCCTGGGCAGCAAATGCCTTCACCATATGCTTGTCCGGTCCATTTGATCATCATGGTATTACAAAAGAAAAGGAAGGCCAAGTAAAAAAAAATGCTGCTGATGCCGTTTTCCCTGGTAACATTGGGTCTTCCTCCTGGTAAACCTGACAAGGGAAGAATTGGTCCATTCGCCTCTGTATGTGAATCCCTTATCTCGGTAAGAGGGGGCCTGTGATTCACTACAGCTTGTGGATACAAAGGCTGACGGTGTGGATAATTTAGCACTCATCCATTCCAGGCATGTGTTCTCTGAGAACATACTGCAGATTATGACAGAGACCAGGAAACTAAACACAAGTAAGTCTTGCATAGCAAAGTGGAAAAGATTCTCCCACTGGTTCTGCAACAAGAGGACAGGACCTAAACTTAACAGCAGTATCTCTTAGTTTCACCTACCTGTCAGACCTGTAAAAACAGGCTTTTCTTATGCCTTCCAATTGGAAGTAGTTTATAAAGGCGTCCAACATTTCCACCATGAGACCTAAATTTTGCTCTTGAAAATCTTACACTTCCTCCACTTTGAACCAGCTGCTTCCACTTCATATCTGTATGGCGAAAAACTACATCAATCTTAGTCTCAGCTGGGTGGATCAAAATGGCAGGCTGTCATTTTCAGGATACCCTTCTTTGTGTTCCTTAATGATAGGATCAGACTTCATGCTAACCTTTATTTTTTTGCCTAAGGTGTTTAACAGGAATATCCTTGAACCAGGCTGTCCATCTCCTTGTATTTTTCCATTTCATTAGATTAAAGAAGAAAGGATTTTGCATTCCTTAGATTTGCTTAGACATTTGAAATTATACTTGAAAACAACTTGGGAAATCATGCCAGCCTTTAAATGCCTTTGCCAAAGGCTGGGATGGAATACCAGTTAACAGACCAATTATTGCTTTTTTTCTTCATCTCCATGGTAAGACTACCATAGGTCCAGTAAAAGCCTATTCTACTAGGGCCAAGGACACCAACACAGAAGTGAGGGTTAATACCCAGTTCATGTTGGAAGCAACCTCCTAATTCTCACTGCACACATCTGCCAAGCATTGTGTATTGCTTGAGCCAGGGCAGGCTTTGCCATGACCATACTAGATAGGGTCTTATTTCATGTGGCTTTCCAACAAGCCATCCTCCGTACTGTTTGTAAGCTTTGGAGTCATCCCAACGTATGTACTGCATCACTGAGTTATGAAAAACCTAGTGCAGTTTTGTTAGGAATTTACCATAATTGTAGATGTTGAATGTTATTTTCATTGTTTCAGTGCCAGTACCTTCTTTTCTTCCTGTATCTCTGGGATACTGATGGGTTAGGATGGCTACCTAGCCTTGACCCATTCCACCTTTCCTGTCTTCCATCCTATTGGGCATCCTCCTTCACAGAGCTCGGCAACAGTCTGGAGTGCCAGATTTTAGGGTTCATCAGTTTTAACTGGGACAGGTCATCCCTTGGTGGGTTGTACAGTGGTTCCAGAGTAGTACACCTGCATCTGCAATGGTAAAAGGGATCCACAGCTGGTGCTAGCTTGTGTCCAGTTATATCACCATTATGATATCTGTGTTGAAGTCTGCCAGGCCTGGAGGAGGATAGGGTGAAGAATATGGAAGATGGGTCTGCAGTCGAGCTTCTACATACAGGAGTCTTGTAACATTGAATCTACTCAAACATCTATAATTATGATAAGTTCCAAACACAACAGTAATATTCACACATATAGATATATCTGTAATATTTATACTTTTAACAGATTTCTTAACTTTGTAAGCACACTAGTCCATGGACCCTTGTCAGGTGTGACCTTTGTCCAGTGGAGCCACAGCAAAATAAACAGCATCGTGCAACATGTACAGCAGTAATACCATAACATTTTGTGATGTGCTAGATTACAAGAAAAGTTAATCTTGCATAAACCAGATAATATAATGATAATTACTTCATGAACGTAAAATGCCTGTGTAAAGAGATGAACAGAATAGGAATGAGATGAATGGGACCAAAAGAGGGAAAAGACCGTCTTTACACAGGCATTATAGAGTACAACTCCCCTTTTGGTGTGTACCTCACAAGACATCTACAACAACTGGAAAGGCCACAGAAATACCTCACAAAGAGGATTACTGGCCTCAAACAGATGCCCTACGCAGACCGTCTCAAAAAACTTCAGCTTTACTCCGTCACATATTGCCTACTCAGAGACAATCTCTGCCTAACATACAAAGCTATGTCGAACCCAGAGCTGTTGGACATGCTCCACTTAAAGAAATCCCAATCCCTCTGAGCTACATGGTCTAGGGACCTAAACCTTGTCACCACAATAAACAGAACATGCTGGAGGGATAGATTCTTGTCCCAGAGACTTCCCATACTCTGGAACAGACTACCCATCCTATGTCAAACGGAGCTCCTCATTAGCGCTCTTCAAGACAAATCTTGATGATTGCATGGGAAATAGGAAATTCACCCCAGGGATCACTTCTGTGGCTCTGCTCGACAGGGGCACAGGAAAATACTTTTCTTGGGTGGCAAAAGCCAGGGTACATTTTTGGCTAGGCTTATATAGGCCATAGGGCCAATAGCCTAGTACCTACCTATGAACCTATAAATAGAGTGAGGTAAAGAAAGTAATAATGTATATTAGTATGAGTGAGCAATCGGGTTACAAGGTAAATGGGAATTTGTCAGTTAATTCATCTGGTAGAATCAAGATGAAACTAGTATAAGGTAGATTCGGAGAAGTTAGACATACTTCGATGCTTTAAAGCAGTGGCATTGTTAAGTTTCTTTTAGGGTGGTGGTGGAAAGATTTACTAAGGATTAAGGTAGCACTTGCATTTTTGTGGAATAATCTGGTTGTCTGGAGTTATATGCTTTGAGTTTTTTTAGTTTATACTTTCAACTGTTTTTCCAGTCAGTTTGTGTAATATATGTTTGTGATAAAGCAGTAACTAAAAGCTAAGTTCTAGGCTACATACATTTAAAACATATGCACACATTTTAGTTTATACTTCATGTTTTTCCTAAGCACGTTTTTTTTAATATTTGCATATTTAAATGTCATCTCCATTATAAATCGCTTAGTGATAAATTTGAGTTCTAAACTTTTTTAGCAGCATTTGATCACTACATTGACCCTGGTTTGACATTTCCTTTTCAGTTATTTAGCACAGAAGCATTTAACTGCCTCAGTCCTTCTGCTTTTGGTTATGCTTGCTGAATAGCCAAGCATAGTGTCACCAACATTTGCCGTGTTCAGTTCCGTGTTCAGTTCCGTCTGGTATTTTTCACATACACTGAAATGCAGACTTCAGAAATGTCTGAAGAATTCAGATGGTATCATCATATGGCAAATGCTTAACTACTAACAAACATTTTAACATTTTTGTGATGTTCTTCATTCCACATTGCTGCAGTCCTAACTATAGGGTAGTCCGCTGTCCAGTCGGCCCGAATACCAAAGTATATGGCTGACGTCGGTCACGGCGCATTAGACTGACGTCAGTACGTCAGGGTACTAATGCGCATGACCGACGTCATATCCTCAGTCTTTTTTGCCGCATGGTCCGATGCAGAAGCAATTTTGCGAGTGCAGGTTGGCGTTCTGAAAGTTTCTGAAGTCAGAGTTTCAGACCGAATCAAAGTTGGCTAAGTACCCCGTTGGGGAATATTTTGGTTTTTTTCTTGCCTCAGTATTTAACCGGATGTCAGAAAAAGTGAATAACTGTATTTCTTGTGGGAAACAGATACCTCATAGGGATTACCATACTTTGTGTATTCCTTGTTTAGGGCCTGAGCACGACGTTGTTGGATGCCGCTCTTGTGCTAGATTTAACAAACGCACTATTAAGAGAAGGTTAGACTGTGCCAGGTTAGTTTTGGGAAGCGTTGTAATTATAAAATGCCGTTGGATGCCCCGACGCCCGCTTCGGCCAACAAGCGCAAGGACAAAGCAGCAAAGCCTAGAGTGGAAGAACCGACAGTCCCTGACGCCGGTTCTTTAGAAGGCTCAGTGGAGCCGGAGGTTCTGCCAGGTGTTTCTTTGGAGTCTCAGGGAGAGACTTTATTGTTACAGGATGTATCCTCTCAGGAAGTAGGCCAGGCTGAGGGGCTTCTCAGGTGGCTGTTCTTCCCTCTCTTCCTAAGGTGGTTAGAGCCTCCCCCTCTGTTTCCAAGGCTTCTTTGAGAGGCAGGCCAAGTGTAGCTTCAGTGGGGGTTTCTCCTAGTGCTTCAGGGTCTTTGCCTAAGAAACATATGCTTAAAATGGCAGAGGATTTGATTACTATGATTAGAGGTTCTATGCCCCCTCCTGATAAGAGGCCTAGGGTGGAACCTGAGTTTGAGAGTTTTGAGCACTGTTCGGAAGCTTCTGAGTCTTCGGCTGAAGACTTGCAGGAGTATCCTCCTTATTCTGATTCTGATGTGGATGATTCTACTCCTTCAGCTTCTCCTCCTGAGGATTTTTCATTTTCAGAGACCCTGCATTCCATGAGGGAGCATTTTAAATGGGAAGGTCAAGATTTCTCTGATTCCAGGAAGAGGCTTTGGGAGTTCTTGTTTTTACCCCAGCATAGGCCTTTAGCTATACCTCCTGTTCTGAATGTGGTGGAAGATGTTTTGCAGAGGCTTCCTGAATCCTGATTCTTTGCCTCCTGCCCCAGTTAAACCGGATAGGTACTATAGGGTGCCTGAAGCTCATAAGTATCTTTTAAGAGACCTAGGGCAGACCCGAAACTGTCTGTCAGGGGCCTAAAGGGGTGAAGGCCTCTGTTGTTAAAAATCCTGTTCCTCCTGATAAAGAGGCAAGGGCTTTGGATAGATGGGGAAAGAAAGTGTATACTTCTTCCACTTTAGCCATGAGGGCGTTGAATTGTCAGTTTCACATGTTAAAATATCAGAATTACCTCCTTTCACAATTGAAATCTAAGGTGGATGCTCTGGCAGAAGGTATTGAGTGTAAAGAGTTGCAGGATTTAGTTCATGTGTCTGAACAGGTGGGTAAACATTCCTTGCAGTGTGGTTTTGATGCTGTGCAGGCCTCCTCGAGGGTGGCTGCCACTGGTTCTGTTCTTCGAGGCATGCCTGGTTGAGAGATCAGAATTTAGCTGAGCATGTTAAAACAAGGATTTTGGATGCTCCTTTGCAGTCTGATGTGTTGTTTGGTTCGCCTGTGGAAGCAGTTTTAAAGAAAATAGAGGACAAGGCTAAGTCTATGCAAACTGTTAAGGATTTTTTGCAGGTGCAGCCTCCAAGTTTAGTAGAAATTGGCCTACTAAGGGATGGACTTATCCTGCTTATGATTCCCAGTCTAGGGGTAGGTCTAGACGTGGTAGGGGCAGAGCTCAAGGTTCTTTTAGGCCTAGGACAGGGAGTTCCCCTGCTCAGACTTCTGGTGAGGGCAGGGGTCAGTCCTTTCGTAAGCAGACCCAATGACCTGCCTTTTCAGCTGCCAGTACATTCTCGCCTGGCAGCACCTTTGGGAGGAAGGCTGTCTCTTTTCAAAGAAAATTGGGATTTAATTACCCAAGACAGATGGGTTCTGGATATTATTCACCACGGTTACAGGTTTTATTTCCATACCTTGCCTCCTTTCAAAGGCATGCCAGACATTCCTCCTCTACAAAGAACAGAGGCTCACAAGCAAATTTCTCTGTTGCTCCAAATAGGGGCCATTCAGTCAGTTCCTGTGCCAGAAAGGGGCCTAGGATTTTATTCTCGCCTGTTCCTAGTACCAAAGAAGGGGAACACGTGGAGACCAATTCTGGATTTATCTATCCTCAACACTTATCTGGACATTCCCAAGTTCAAAATGTTGACGTTACAACAGCTTTTACCTCTGCTGGGCAAAGATCACTGGATGGTAACTTTAGATCTCAAGGAAGCTTACCTTCATGTGCCTATAAGACTACGTTGCAGGAAGTATCTGCGTTTTCGAGCTGGAAATTCTCATTATCAGTTCTCTGCATTGCCCTTTGGCTTATCTACTGCGCCCAGAGTATTCACAAAAGTTCTGGCTCCAGTGATAGCTTACTTCAGGCTAAAAGGAATTCAAATCTATCCTTACTTGGACGACTGCCTGATTCTGGCTCAAGAAAAGGAAGACCTTTTACAGCATTTGGAATATGTCATAGCAGTGCTAAGATGCCTAGGGTATTCTGTGAACGAAATAAAGTCCAGTCTAGTACCCTCTCAAGACATGTGCTTTCTGGGTGTGAGACTGAATACAGCAGCCCAGATGGCCTTTTAACCCCGGACAAACAACAGAATCTTTCCAGTTACTTCCATCAACTATCTCTTCAGTCCGGGCTGACTGCAAGGACAGTCCTTCAAGCCTTAGGGTTCATGGCATCTTGTATTCTGGTGCTTCCCAATGCCAAACTGCATATGAGGAAGCTACAATGGTATCTCAAAAATCTATGGACACAGCACTGCCAGGATTTGGACACTGTCATTCAAATAATACCTTGCATTCAAAAGGAATTTTTGTGGTGGGCTCAGGAATGTCACCTAAACAAGGGACTCTCTGTGACCCGGCCAGAGGCGAGTCAGATTCTAATGACAGATGCCTCAGACATTGCTTGGGGAGCTCATCTAAATGGAAAGTGGATACAAGACAAGTGGCCTGCCAGACTACAGCATCTACATATCAACATGAAAGAGATGTTAGCAGTCCAGTTTGCATTAATGGCTTTCAAGGAGTTACTTCTTCCAGGGCAGGTGTTGATTCTAACAGACAACACAACTGTCATGTGGTACATCAACAAACAATGGGGAACACATTCTTACCCATTGTGCAGGCAAGCAATGATTTTATGGGAGACTGCGCTCAGCTTGCAACTAACTCTTCAGGCAAGGTTTCTGCCGGGAGCACAGAACTCCTTAGCAGATGTGTTAAGCAGACAAATCATGGATCCCCACGAGTGGAAACTGGATCTTCATGTATTTCAAAATTGACAGTGTCATGGGGAACTCCAGACATAGATCTGTTCGCTTCTCCACTAAACCACCAGCTGTCAAAGTTTTGCACTAAGGATTTCATCACACAGCTTGGAAAGTGGATGCTCTTTCTTTCAGTTGGAAAAATCTTCATGTGTATGCTTTTCCGCCTCTGCCTCTTCTCCCAAAGGTGCTTCTAAAGGTCAGACAAGACAAGCCAAGGATGATTTTAATAGCTCCAGATTGGCCTCGCAGCACTGGTACCCATTACTGAGGAGTCTGGTAAGGAAGCCTCCATGGCCTTTACCCTTGATTCCACACCTGTTGTCTCAGAGGGACGGTCATCTGCTCAATGTCAAGCTTCACTCTCTTCATCTAACAGCCTGGCATATTCTGTTTTGAAAGACAGCAGGTCTCAACTTCCTCAACAAGTTTTAAATGTGATTATGGAAGCCAGAAGACCTAGTACAAGGAAAGTGTACGCAGAAAAATGGAAGAGATTTTTATTTTGGTCTGCAGCAAAGAATTTGGAGATTTCTGAGCCTAATTTGAGTGTGGCTCTTCAATATCTTACTGAGTTATTGGACAAAGGTTTGTCTTTCTCTTCCATTAAGATTCATGCTGCAGCAATTTCAGCTCACTATGATTGTGACCCACCATTGTTTTCACATCCTTTGTTCAAGCAATTTCTTAGAGGGGCAAAGAATATAAGACCCCACGTAGAGCTCCTACTCCTGCTTGGGACCTCAATTTTGTGTTGGAGAAACTTACTCTACAACCTTTTGAGCCTGCGGCTACTGCTGAACTGAAATACTTGTCATGGAAGACTGCTTTTTTGTTGGCCATTACTTCTGCTAGAAGGGTTTCTGAGTTGCAGGCCCTTATGGCGGTTGAGCCTTTTTGATTTTTCATAAGGATAGGGTATCATTACGTACTAATCCTTCCTTTATGCCTAAGGTGGTTTCTAGTGTGGCTTTAAACCAAACTATTCATTTGCCTACTTTTTATGCAGATCCCCAAAATAAAGGGGAAAAGATTTTGCACACTTTAGATGTACACAGGCAATTGCGTTATTACTTAAGCAGGACTAAGGCTTTTAGGCAGTCTCAGCAGTTGTTTGTTTCTTTTGCTTTGAGTTCACAGGGCAAGCCTGTGTCAAAACAAACTATTTCTAGGTGGATTGGGTTTTGCATTGCATTTTGTTATTCCCATCATGGCAAGGAGACTCCAGCTGGGATTAGGCCTCATTCCACTAGGGCTACTGCCACTTCAACAGCATTTCTAAGGGGGGTGGCAACTAAGGATATTTTGGAGGCAGCTACTTGGAGTTCAGTGCATACTTTCTCTAAGCATTACCACCTTCCTCTCTACTCTGTCTAGGGCTGGTTTTGCCACAGCTATTTTGCAAGGCATGTTATCAGCTCCTGCTTCCTTATGATTTGCCAGCCTCCCTTACCTCTGCTTTGGGATTCTACCCAATAGTTAGGACTGCAGCAATGTGGAATGAAGAACATAGTACAGTTTTGTACCTACCATAAATGTAGATGTTCGAGGATCCACATTGCTGCAGTCCAATTTACCCTCCCTCCTTCCCCTCTGTGTTTAGGGGTGGTTGTGTAGGTGAGATTATATTCTGGTACCTTTGTATATATTGTATATATTTTTGGTGCAGGTATGTTTGGGGTTTTTGGTTTTGGCCTTGTTTTCTTAGGGTCTTCTGACATCTGGGGCAAGAAAAGACTGAGGATATGACGTCGGTCATGCGCATTAGTACCCTGACGTACTGACGTCAGTCTAATGCGCCGTGACCGACGTCAGCCATATACTTTGGTATTCGGGCCGACTGGACAGCGGACTACCCTATAGTTAGGACTGCAGCAATGTGGATCCTCGAACATCTACATTTATGGTAGGTACAAAACTGTACTTTTTTTTAACCCTTGATTTTGTTTCATTCACAGAGATTATCGTCCTGAATATGAGCGTCTCCGAAAAGAAATGGTAAGGAATATTTTACATTTTTGACATGCACATCACTGACGCACATATTTACTAAGCTTCTTTTTCTTCTGTAATTGCCTTGAGAACACAAGAGTGGTTTATATTTGAAAACCAGATAATCTGATGCATTTTACTTCATATGCTCTTCAACTTGTGGGTCTTCGGATCCGCTTCGGATCCGACATGGCCGCATTTTCCAGCTATGGCTCCAAGCTCCAAGCAACCTCCCCTAACCCATAATGCCTCACTGTCTCCCTTCAGATCTCGTTTGCCTCCTTAGAGTTCACAACGTGATCACTGAGCTCCAGCATTTTCGTTTTGGTCAGGTTGGATTTTTGGTCTGTTTCTTAGCTATTTTTTCTTCCCTTTTTCTCTCTTAAACCTGTCTGACATCCCTCCGGGTTTCTTCATCGCTTGTGAGCAAAAAAGTTAAAAATAAATAAAATAAAAGTAGTAGTAGACCTCTTCTATCTTCTCTTTCCTACCTTTCCTTTCTGACTGTGTGTGTGTGGATAGTGAACATGCTGACTGGATGGCTGAGGCCCCAAGCCTGGGTTCAAAAATTGCACAGAGTGTGGCTATAAGCTTTCACTGGCTGATGGCCACACACTGTGCATGGTGTAGTTGGGGGTTGCTCACTTCCAGTACCCCTGTCCTATTTGCGCCAGGTTTAACCCAGAGCACTTGGAGGGACAAATTGATCCTTAAGGGCTTGTTGCCCTCTTCTGCTGGGACCATGGTCCCTTCTTCCCATGCGGGAAAAGCAGCGGCTGCTGCTTCTTCCTCCCTGGTCTCTGGGACTCACACTCCCACCAAGAGGCCCGGGGAGGGGGATAAATCTAAAAAGGACTGGCCTTGCAAGTGATCCCCTGACTGCTTGTTGCAGGCCGGTCCACCGCCGAAGACAAAGCCTGTCTCTAAGCCTGCTTCCCTCAGCTCAGGTCCCCGAGGTTGTCACCTGAGCCAGAGCTTCCAACTAGTCGGTTGCGGTCTAGGTCCCCCTCTCGCCACTGGCACTCCCATCCTGCTTTGGCAGCGTCCTCCCACTCAACCCAGAGCCTTTTGGAAGCGGTGATGGACAAGATGATGTGGAGGTTCGTCCTCACTCAAATTCAGATGCGGGACTTACCGGGGCCGTCTCCCACCGGATCAGGCTCCTTTCTGCCCATGTTCCGTTCTGTTACTCCTCCAATCCGACCATCGGTTTCGGAGTCTCTGGATCTGGGGATGGTCAGAGTCGAGGGGTCGGCACCGGTGGTACTCTGTACCTCGATGCCGGCGGTTGCCTTGAGTTTGTCGGATCCAACCAGTTGAGATCCCAGCTCATGGAGCCGTAGCCTCATAGTTGGGTCAAAGGGGATGTTCTCTGCTCAGAGACTGTCAGAGAGGAGCATACCTCTCAGTGGTCTAGGCTCCAGCAGGCATGGCTCCGACTCCCCTGTCAGGTCAAGGGGGAGCGGCTTCTGCTTTTTCTGTCCAGGTGGCCCATGTCTCCTCTGCATTTGACATGGTGGAGAGGGTTCTCTGAGTCGAGGCCTCAGGCTATCTCATCCTCAGAATCCGTCCAGACCCCCCTGACTGAGTGTTATTCCGACCATCTTGCCCTCTTAGGGGCAATCCATAGCCGTAGTGCCCCAGGCAGTTCCACTCTTGGAACTACCCATTTGCGAGCCCTCCCCAGACAGTCCCCCCTGAGGACACCCCCCCGCAAACATACATGCAAGAGGAGGCACTTGGACTCTTCCCCCAGAGACCCTCGTGGAGGACATGGACCTGGTTGAAGGGGGAGGTTCCCCAAGGTCACCCCCCCGAGGATGTCTTTTTTGGAGACATTATGGAGATCCTTTGCCAAAGGGGGGGGGGGTCCACCCCAAAACCGACCTCCTACGAGTCCGTGTTTCTGGAGACATTTGGCTTGGGCCCATCTACCTCTTGGGTGTCCCCTCCGGCCGATCCACTTGCGGAGTTAATAACATCTGGGGCTTGGAAGGAGCCGGAAACCTTAGTGCCAATAGCAAAGCATCCAGACAAGGTTTTAAGTCCCCTCGCAAACAAGCTGCATTGGCACAAGGGGTCCCCTATAGATACTATGATGGTGACGTGGCAGACACCAAAAATGAGCTCGCACAGGAGAGCACCACGGTCCATCCTCCTGACTGGGAGTCGAGGACGTTGGATCATTTTGGGAAGTGAACTTATGCTTCAGCGACCTTCTCTGTGAGGGCACTGAACTATTTGGTGCATGTTATGTGACTCCAGAGGGATCTAGTCAAAGAAATCGGGAGTCTACCCTAGGGTCCCTGTCGGCAGATGACAGGAAGACTTTTGATGCTCGAATGGCCACCCTTAATGCTGTAGCGAACACGTCCATGCGTTTGCTCTCCCACGCCACAGAGGGAGCCACAAGGGCGGCGGGCACAGGTGATGACATCAGGTGTCACGCCTCGCTCCGCTTATGTCAGTTCTCTGTGCCCTTCAAGGCATCCTTTACAAACGCCCCTTATGATGGTTCTTCTCTTTTCGGGAAGACTGTAAGAGAGACCTTGATCCAGAGCTAGAAGGATGGGAAGACACTGTCTGCCATCGGGATTCACTTCTCTCCGCCTCGGAGGTCCTTTTCCAGGAACCAGCGAGGCCAGAAGAAGATGTGGTTCTGTTGGTCTCAGGCATTTTCCTGGGACATTCAGGACTCCCCGTCCCCCAGAGGCAGAGAGGGATTTGACAGACTCCGCCCTAGAGGCAGATGGGGTCCTAAGAATTTTGGGTCCCAAGAACCTTTCTCGGACAAAGCCGGGCAGCAGCCTGGGGAGTTGCCCGACTGTCTGTCTCTGGAGGCAGTCGAGGGCCGTTTGTCGGTACACCCACTAGCTTGGGAGTCCATTACAACAGATCAGTGGGTGTTGCGAATTATATCCAGAGGACATTTTGTCCCGTTCAAAGAATCTCCCCCATCCAACAAAGCCCTCCCGGACATTCCACCCACGCAGCGGGAGGAGGTAGCAGTGCAAATGGAATCACTGCTACGAAAGCGAGTCATCCAACCAGTCCCCCCAGACCAATCTGGATCCAGGGTTTATTCCAGGTTCTTTTTAGTGCCAAAGAAGACGGGGGACCTCAGACCAATTTTGGATCTGTCCCAATTGAACCTGTGTGTAACCAAGACAAATATCCAGATGGTCATGAGTCAATCTATCCTGCTCTATCTGCAGGCCAGAGACTGGATGTGCTTGATCTGTCTCCAGGACGCATACTACCACATCAAGATGGACAAGCGCTCCTGGAGGTTCCTTCACTTCCATCTGGGAGCCAATCATTGCCAATTTCGAGACGTTCCCTTTGGTCTCACCACAGCCCCCCTGGGTGTTCACCAAAGTAATGGCAATAGTAGCGGCTCACCTGAGTCTTCAGGGCATTTGGGTCTTTCTATACCTGGACGATTGGCTCTTTACTGCCCCTTCAAAGCATCTACTTTGTCAAGCCAGGGTCTCCTTTCTTCGACAAGCCAACAAGTTGGGCATGACAGTCAGTATGGACAAATCTGCCTTACTTCCCAATTCAGGTGTTGGACTTCATCAGGGCACAGCTGGACACAATACCAATGAGGGTGTTCCTCACATCATACAGGTTGTACAGTCTGAGGTTGCACATCCTACACATTCTTCAAACTCAATCTCAGTCAGCCGAAGCAGTGTTGTGGGCATTAGGTTCTATGGCGGCCACAATCACTCTTCTTCCAATGGCAAGTCTCCATATGAGAGTACTACAGTGGACACTGGCTGTTCAGTGGTCTCTGTTAGACCTCCCTTTGTCCTTTCCAGTGAGAATCTCGAAAGCATGCAGGGACTCCCTTTAATGGTGGATTTAGTCTCCGGATCTCCTCAAGGGATGCCCATTTCAATGTGCCTTGCCCAAGACCACGGTGACCATGGACGTCTCCCTACTGTGGGGGAAACTGTTCGGGAAGGACAGTCCAAGGCACATGGTTCCCTTCTGACACTTATCTGCATATCAATGTTCTAGAGATGAGCGCTGTTCTTCTTGCGTTGCAGACCCTTCATGCTCATCTCCCTCTAGGAACAATTGCAATTCAGATGAACAATATGTCAGTGGTCTGGTATATCATCAAATGGGAGGAACTAGATCTTATCCCCTGTGTTGAGAAGCTATGAGAGTGTGGGAGTGGGTGATCTCCACCGGCTGTTTTCTGGTGGCAATGCACATTCTGGGACGGTCCAACATTCTAGCAGACAGGTTCAGCAGATCTATCCTGATGCCTTACGAATGGTCTCTGAATCCTTCAGTAGTGGAACAGATCTTTTGAGAGTGGGGTCATCCTTGCTGCGATCTCTTCGCATCTCCTTCCAACGCAAAGTGCAGTGAGTTTTTCACTCTGAACCCCCCCATTAGGGGAAACCCGAGAGATGCTCTGATTCATGCTTGGCCTCCCGGTCTTCTTTATGCATATCCTCCTCTTCCCATCATTTCAAAGTTTCTGCAGAAAGCTCAAAGGCTGGGGAGAACTGTGATCCTCATCACCCCATTCTGGCTTCGACAAGGTTGGTTTCCCTTACTCAGGTCTCATCTAGTTGTTCCACCATGGACTCTGGATCCAGTTCCGGATCTTATCTCACACCCTTCGGGGATTCCACACCCAGATCTGGACAGTCTGAAGCTCACGGCTTGGCTGTTCTGGTTCCCATGATTATTAGGACTCCCGGTTTGTCATCCCCTGTTAAGACCATCCTGGTAGCGGCTCACAAATCTTCTACCAGGAAAGTGTATTGTAGTAAATGGAAACGTTTTTCTATATGGGCCACTCAGCGGTCCTTGGATCCTTTTACAGCACCTCTGTCAGCAGTTCTAGATTTTCTGGCTAGCATTTTTCAACAGGGCACCAGTTCTTCTACTGTCAATGTTCAGCTGGCAGTCATATCTAATTTTCACTTGGGGATTAATTTGTCTTCATTGGCTTCCTCTAAACTGTGCAAGACCTTTTTTAAAGGTGCTTTTCTTCTTAGACTACTCATAGAGGATCCTATCCCTCTGTGGGACCTTAACCTGTTGTTGCAGGCATTAGTTTCTCCCCGTTTTGAGCCTGCGGCTTCGGTAGATTTGAAATTTTTGACATGGAAAACTGCCTTCCTGGTCACCATTACCTCAGAATAAGAGTGTCGGAGCTTCAGGCTCTTTTGATCAAAGTGCCCTACATGATTTTCCATAAAGATAGAGTGTCGCTTCACACTAACCCTTCTTTCCATCCCAAGGTAGCTTCGGCAGCCAATATTAACCAGACTATAAACTTGCCAGTCTTTTTTTCCTAACTACCAAAACAAGGGGGAATATAAATTGCATTTGCTCGATGTACATAGACAATTGAGGTTTTACCTTCACAGGACCAAACCTTTTCGCAAGTGTGATCAACTTTTTGTGTCTTATGCCAAGCCCTTCTTTGGTAAACCAGTCTCAGAAGTGACAGTTGCGAGCTGGATTTTACAATGCATTGGCCGAGCTTACTCAGAGAGGGGTTTGCCTCTAGCAGGAAAAGTGAAAGCTCATTTGACCCAATCTAGGGCTACATCAGCAGTCTTTTGGTCTAGAGTATTTTTGGATGACATTTGTTCAGCTGACACTTGGGCTTCATCTCACACCTTTTTCTCATATTACAAATTAGACATTGTTTCTAGGAGTAGAGTATCCTTTGGCTCTGTGGTGCTCTGGAACATCCTTCCATGAGGCCGAGGTAGCTGGGGACTTTGTCCCACAGGTTGAAGAGCAAATGAAGTGAACTACTTCAGATAAAGAAATTATGTACTCACCATAACATTCCATCTGAGTAGGTCTGCTTCATTTGTCTTCAACCGTCCCTCTCCCTCCTTCCCCCTGACCTTATCTTCAGGTCAGGATACGATCTATTTTTCAGATTGTTACTGTTGAGATCCTTGCCTTTGTCTAGGCTAAGGTTGGGTCTGTTGGTTATTTTGGTAGATAAGGTGTTATTTGGTCGGGTGTCTGTTCCTATTAGGCAGGAGAAGGGAGACAGGGAGGCATTATGGGTAAGGGGAGGTGCTTGGAGCTCGGAGCCATTGCTGGAAAATGCGGCCTTGTTGGCTCCGAAGACCCACAGGTTGAAGACAAATGAAGTAGAAATACTCAGATGGAACGTTATGGTGAGTACATAACTTCTTTTTTGTCAGCTTTTGCAGAACATGCTTGCCTGTTCATTTTCACAACTTGATTTCTGAACAGTTAGTGTTTTAAGGGGAAGCATTACTCAAAAAGTACTCAAAAAGTGTGCACTCCTTTAGGATTGTTTCCCTCTCCTTCCATTTGTAGTCGGTGTAGAAATGCAGACCTTTGTGTAGAATTAGGGCCTGTTGGTCTAGTTAGCATGGCCATTTCCTGATCTGTTAAAAAGTTGTGGTACTAAGTTAACCTACTGCCTTATTCCAGCCCCCACCCCCTCAAGAATTGTTGCTTATCTGTTGCATATATTTTTAAGCTGTTACTGCGATTAGTCCCACATTCTCCTCAATCTGGTCCATTCATCCTCCTCACTTGCTTAGAGGGATGCATTCTCATTCTATTACTCTTTTCTTTTTATCTTGAATCAAGTACTTCTTAACACAGCAGTGTGTTACTGTGACAATTGTTCAGGTGTTGCATTCCATTTCTTCTGATCGAACTGCGTGTAATAATAAAGGCTTATGAACAAAGGTCAAGAATGATGCCTTTCTTTCTGAGACATCCTCGCAGGCCTAGCATGGGTCATTTGGTCCCTGGTGAGAAGGACTATGGGTTGATTTCCACTCCAGCGTATCTAGTTTAGGACCAGAATTTCAGATGCTTGTAAGATGGTCGTAGCTTGAGTGCCAGGCATAGGATCTTACTGTTATGTTAGGACCAAGTTAAATTAAAGGCTTTTCCATTAGCTGAAGTGCCTTCAGTATGTCCACATTCATGAGTCAGATTTCACATGGAGCGTACGGATGCAAGCTTTCTTTCATGCAAGTTCCTACTTAAGCCATTGCATGAAATTAGAGGTGAAGGGGGTCTGTAACCCCATTTGACAGTCAAAGACAGTAGGGGTCTTTTTCTCTGAGATGTACAAACATTATAAATCCACCCTTCCTTCCAGCCCCCCCCAAGTGGCCCTTTGTTGGGGGTTTCTTTATGGCTGTCGAGGTCTGACATTCTCTCTGCTTCTCACTCATCACCCATGCCTCATATTCCTGGTGTTCCTGTTTAGGGAAGGAGCTATGGTTCATCCCTTCCTTGATGCAGTCATTTAGTGGCACTTTCTTGTAAGCCTGACAGCACCCTGTTTATTTCTCCAAATTTTTGGAGTCCTTAATTTATTGTCTGTATTGCTTTAGTCTTTGTTTGCTAAACGTCCTCCTTTAAGCACCCAGAGTGTATACAGCATTGCCTCCTCCTGTTGGTATATTAGGTTACCTGTACTGGTAGCATGTGCAAGTTTGTTTTGAAATCATTTTCTGCTAGCTCAAGTACTTGGACTTCCTCAACTGAAGTGGCTAAATCACGCAAAAGAGAATTCAAAAAATGATCTGTTCAAACATGGGTAGAAACTGGATGAAAAAGTCAGGTATTTCAGCTGGTGGGTCCAGAGTAGGAGAGGATTGAGTGTGCCAGTCTGGAGCTGGGACGGGACTCTTAGATCACAGACATTTTCTGCCCTGCTGCTTGATAGGGAGTCAAAAACTTTGGACAGGTGAAGAAATACAGATCTGAAGTAGTTAACTTAGTTCTATCTGCAACCTGTGGGTATTCAAATCCATATCGGATCTGAACCTGCAACTTTTTTTCTAGCATCTGCTCCGAGCTCCTCCACCTACCCATAATGCACAACCATCTCCTACCTTCCCTCAGATATCGTTTGCCGCGCCAGTAGTGTGCATCGTGGTCTCCTTCACTCTGAGCTCAGGGATAGTAAGTTTATTAATACTTAATCTTTAGTGTGTCTGATTGAATTTTTTCCCTTCCTCCCCCACTAGTATATCGCTTGTGCATCGGTTAGTTAAAAAAAAAAAAAAAAAAAAAAAAAAGTTTTTGTTGTAAAACTCTGTAGAGTAGTTGTTAGGCCTGCCCTTCCCCTACGTGTGTTTTGTGTGTGGTGTTTTTGTAGGTAGTGGTGTTTAGTGCAGGACCATGGCTGATAACCAAAATCTAAGAACAGTGTGTGGCCATAAGTTCTCCCTGGCTGATGGTCACACTCTGTGTTATTTGTTTGGGAGTGTTACATTTGTCGACACAATGTGCAATCTGCACTGGGTTCAATCCTAGAGCCCTCAGGGATCGGAAGTTCAAATTGGTAGCTAAAGGCCTTCTCCCTGCATCTATACTGGAATATGCCTCAACATCGGTACCTAGTACTCAACCTCCCACCCAGACAGGGACTCAAACTCCCACTTTTTCTGGTGCTGGGTCAAGCAAGGAAAAAGCTACAGTCAGTGTAGCTGACAAAGAGAAAAAAAAAAATTTTTTTTTGTAAGAACTGCTTTTTTTAGTTTTTTGTAAGTTTTATCTGCTATTACTTTTTAATGTATGTATTATTTTATTTTTGGAGCTTTTCTCCCTGGGCCTCTACTGAAAATGGACATGTATCCAGCTAGACTAGCCCGGTCAACAAATGTAAAATAAAATAAAAATAAAATAGAGAAGGACAGAGAAAGGTGCAAGGAGGATAGGGACAAGAAAAGGGACAGACCTTGCAAGAGATCCCCGGACAGGGAGCTCTTCCTTAGTCCCCCTTCTAAGTCCATGAGGTCAGTTTCTCCACGGCTCCAGTCTCCTTGTTTTTCACCGGAGCTATTGGAACCTTCGGATCCGAGGCGTCCCTTGCCCTCACTGCTCAGACCAGCCAGATCCGACTCGGTGGCTTCTTCGCAATCGACTCGGAGCTTATCAGACTTAGACATGGACAGGATGATGCAGAGATTCATTCAGACCCAAATACAGATGGGAGTCTTGCCAGGCCCCTCTCCCTCTGGAGGTGGGACCTCCATGCTCTTTTTCTGCCCCATCTCTCCTTCCCCGATCTGTGCTTCGGCTTCGGGGCTCTTGGATCTGAAGATATTTTCGGAGCTGGTAGCTCGGCGCTGATGGTTCCCCCAGCCTTGACTCTGCCTGTTAACTTGAGTTCCACTATTTCGGGCCAGAGTGACTCTCAAAGCCGCGGACAGGGAGTCGGACCCGAGGGAATGTATTCTTTGGCTCCGATCCATTTCCTTGGACCTCAGGCTACCCTTGCTTCAGCTCCAGTCCCTACTTCGGATCCGTGGAGGCCGTCTTCCTTGCTGGGTACCAAGGAGGTACGCACTCCTTCAAACTGGTGGAGAGGGTTCTCTCCCAGGGATTGAGACCCCAGCCCATCCCCTCGGATTCCACCCAGACACCCCTGGATTTGGTGACGACTCCCTTCATCCTGTCTCAGGGACAGCCCATGCCAGAGAATCCACAGGTTATTTCCCCTGAGGAACCCCCTGCGGCTCACGAGTCCTCTTCTGAGAGTCCCAATGAAGAGGGTCACCATAAGCGCAAGTGCAAAAGGAGGTACTTGGACTCCCCCGAGTCCCTCACTGCGGAAACTGACTTAGATGAAAGAGAAGGTTCCCCTAGGTAGGAACTAGCACAGGAGAGTTTCTCAGTCCACCCTCCCGACAAGGAGTCCAGGTCGGTGGATAGGTTTGGGAAGCGCGTTTATTCCTCAGCGACCTTTTCAATCCATGCGCTGAACTATTTGGCACATGTGATCCGGGTTCAGCGAGACCTTGCATCGGAATTCGCTGAGTCACCCCCAGAGTCTTTATCGCCGCAGGACAAACAGTTGTTCTCTGCAAAAATGTCTACTCTGAAGTCAGTCTAAAATACGTCTATGCGGCTCCTTTCCCATGCCACGGAAGGAGCAGCTAGGGCGGCTGGGACAGGCATAGCCATGAGGCGTCATGCCTGGCTCAGGTTGTCAGTTTGCAGACTTTTTCAAGGCGTCATTTATTAATGCTCCCTATGACGGTTCATCCCTTTTCGGGAAGACAGTACGTGACACACCAGTCCAGAGCGCAAAGGACGGGAAGAATTTGTCTGCCGTCAGGATCCACTTCTCTAACCCTCAGCAGTCTTTCTCTAGGAATCAAAGAGGGCAAAAAAAGATGTGGTTCCGAAAATCTCAGTTTTCCCGGGATTCTCAGGACAACTATTCCCCCAGAGGCAGAGGGGGAAGAATCGATGCCGACCCAGAGGTAGAGGGAGTCCCAGGAATTTTGGGTCTAGAGAACCCTTTTCTGATAGACCTGGTCAGCAGCCCTGAGGGGTTGCCCGGCTGTCCTACTCTGGAGGCAGTCGGGGGAAGATTGTCCTTAACACCCAGCGACATGGCAGTCGGGGGAAGATTGTCCTTAACACCCAGTGACATGGGAGTCCATTACAGCAGATCGCTGGGTGTTACAGATTATATCCAGAGGTTACAGTATCCCATTTGTTGCCCCTCCAATGTTCCAAAACTCCTTCCGGATGTTCCACCTGCTCACAGGGAGGCCGTAGCTCTAGAGGTTTCAAAGCTGCTTCTCAAACGAGCCATCGAACAGGTCCCCCCCGACCAGTCCGGATCAGGCGTCTACTCAGGGTTCGTTTTAGTGCCAAAAAAGACAGGGGACCTCAGGCCCATTCTAGACCTGTCAACTTTGAACTTGTTTGTAGCCAAACAAAAATTCCGGATGGTCACCCTACAGTCCATTCTACCTTATCTCCGAGAGTGCGACTGGATGTGATGTTCTTCATCTCACATTGCTGCAGTCCTTACATATGGGTAGTCCGCTGTCCTCGGTCGGCCCGAATACCAAAGTATTAGGCTGACGTCGGTCAAGGCGCTTAAAACTGACATCAGGACGTCAGGGTACAAAAGCGCATGACCGACGTCATTTCCTCAGTCTTTTTTACCGCATGGTCCGATGCAGAAGCAGCGTTGCAAGTGCCGTTCGGCGTTCTGAAATTTTTCGAATTCGGAGTTTCAGACCGAATCCAAGTTGGCTAAGTACCCCGTTGGGGATTATTTTGGTTTTTTCTTGCCTCAGTGTTTTACCGGATGTCAGAAAAAGTGAATAACTGTATTTCTTGTGGGAAACAGATACCACATAGGGATTATCATTCTTTGTGTATTCCTTGTTTGGGGCCTGAGCACGACGTTGTTGGGTGTCGCTTTTGTGCTAGGTTCAATAAACGCACTATTAAGCGAAGGTTAGATTGTGCTGGGCTGGTCTTTGTGAAGCGGTGCAATTATAATATGCCGTCGGATTCTCCGGCGCCCGCTTCTGCGAAGAAGCGCAAAGACAAAGCAGTTAAACCCAGGCAAGATGAGTCGTCCGTTCCGGACGCCGGTTCTTTAGAGGCTTCAGTGGAACCGGTGGTTCCGACGGAGACTTCTCTGGAGTCTCAGGGGGAGACTTTGATTTTGCAGGAGGTAGTCTCTCAGGAGGCAGGTCAGGCTGAAGGGGCTTCTCAAGTTACTGTACTCCCCTCCCTTCCTAGGGTGGTTAGGCCTTCTCCTTCGGTTTCCAAGGCTTCTCCCAGAGGCAGGCCAGTCTTAGCTCCTGTTGGGGTCACTCCTAGTTCAGCAGGGTCTGTGCCTAAGAAGCACATGCTTAAAATGGCAGAAGATTTGATTACTCTGATTAGAGGTTCTATGCCCCCTCCTGATAAGAGGCCTAGGGTGGAACCAGAGTTGGGAAGTTTTGAACAGGCTTCGGATGTTTCAGAGTCTTCGGCTGAAGACTTGCAGGAGTACTCTCCTTATTCTGATTTTGATGCAGATGATTCCACTCCTTCTGCTTCTCCTCCAGAGGATTTTTCTTTTTCAGAGACACTTCATTCTATGAGGGAACATTTTAAGTGGGAAGGTCAGGACTTCTCTGATTCTAGGAAAAGGCTTAGGGAGTTTCCGCCTGCTCCTGTTAAGCCGGATAGGTATTACAGGGTGCCTGAGGCTCACAAATATCTTTATAAGAGTCCTAGGGCGGACCCAGAAACTATTAGTCAGGGTCCTAAGGGTGTCAAGGCCTCTATTGTAAAAAATCTGGTTCCTCTAGATAAAGAAGCCAGAGCTTTGGATAGATGGGGAAAGAAGGTCTATACATCTTCTACATTAGCTATGAGGGCTCTGAATTGCCAGTTTCATATGTTGAAATATCAAAACTTTCTTCTTTCTCAATTGAAGTCTAAGGTGGATGCTCTGGCGGAAGGCATTGAGTGTAAAGAATTGCAAGATTTGGTGCATGTATCTGAACAGGTGGGTAAGCATTCATTACAGTGTGGTTTTGATGCTGTGCAGGCCTCGTCTAGGGTGGCTGCCACTGGCTCAGTTCTTCGCAGGCATGCCTGGTTAAAGGATCAGAATTTATCTGACCATGTTAAGACAAGGATTTTGGATGCTCCTTTGCAGTCTGATGTGTTGTTTGGTTCACCTGTGGAGTCAGTCTTGAAGAAAATGGAAGACAAGGCTAAGTCTATGCAGACTGTTAAAGATTTTTTGCAAGTTCAGCCTCCGAAGTTTAGTAGGAATTGGCCTGCTAAGGGGTGGACGTATCCTTCTTATGATTCTCAGTCTAGGAGGTCTAGACGTGGTAGGGGCAGAGCTCAGAGTTCTTTCAGGCCTAGAACAGGGAGTTCCCCTGCACAATCTTCGGGTGAGGGCAGGGGCCAGTCCTTTCGTAAACAGGCCCAATGACCTACTTTTTCAGCTGCCAGATCCTTCTTGCCTGGCAGCACCTTTGGGAGGAAGGTTAGCACTCTTCAAGGAAAATTGGATGTTGGTTACCCAAGACAAATGGGTATTGGATATCATACACCAGGGTTACAAGTTTTATTTCCATACCTTGCCTCCTTTCAAAGGCATGCCGGACGTTCTTCCTCAGCAAAGACTAGAGGCTCGCAAACAAATTTCTCTACTACTTCAAATAGGGGCCATACAACCGGTTCCTCTGCCAGAAGTGGGCCTAGGATTTTATTCTCGCCTGTTTCTAGTACCAAAGAAAGGAAACACGTGGAGACCAATTTTGGATTTATCCATCCTCAACACATATCTGGACATTCCCAAGTTCAAAATGTTAACGTTACAACAGCTTTTACCTCTGCTGGGCAAAGATCACTGGATGGTGACCCTGGATCTCAAGGAGGCTTACCTTCATGTTCCTATCAGGCCCAGTTGCAGGAAGTATCTGCGTTTTCGGGCTGGGACTTCACATTATCAGTTCTCTGCATTGCCCTTTGGCTTATCTACTGTGCCCAGAGTGTTCACGAAGGTTCTGGCTCCAGTGGTAGCTTTTTCAGGCTAAGAGGAATACAGATCTATCCATATTTGGACGATTGCCTGATACTGGCCCAAGGAAAGGACGAACGTCTTCATCATTTACAGTATGTGATGGCAGTGTTAAGATGCCTGGGGTATTCTGTGAACGAAATAAAGTCCAGTCTAGTACCCTCTCAGGACATGTGCTTTCTGGGTGTGAGACTGAATACAGCATCCCAGATGGCCTTTTTGACCCCGGACAAACAAAAGAATCTTTCTCTTTACTTCCATCAGTTGTCTCATCAGTCCAGGCTGACTGCAAGGACAGTCCTTCAAGCCTTGGGGTTCATGGCATCTTGTATTCTGGTACTTCCCAATGCCAAACTGCATATGAGGAAGCTACAATGGTATCTCAAGAATGTATGGACACAGCACTGCCAAGATTTGGACACTGTCATTCCCATAATACCTTGCATTCAAAAGGAATTTTTGTGGTGGGTTCAGGAATGTCACCTAAACAAGGGACTCTCTGTGACCCGGCCAGAGGCGAGTCAGATTTTAACGACAGATGCCTCAGACAAAGCTTGGGGAGCTCATCTAAATGGAAAATGGGTACAAGACACGTGGCCTGCCAGACTTCAACATCTACATATCAACTTGAAGGAGATGTTAGCAGTCCAATTTGCATTGATAGCTTTCAAGGATTTACTTCTTCCAGGGCAGGTGTTGATTCAAACAGACAACACAACTGTCATGTGGTACATCAACAAGCAAGGGGAACATTCTTATCCTCTATGCAGACAAGCAATGATTTTGTGGGAGACTGCTCTCAGTTTACAGCTAAATCTTCAAGCAAGGTTTCTGCCAGGAGCACAAAACTCCTTAGCAGATGTGTTGAGCAGACAAATTATGGATCCCCACGAGTGGAAATTGGATCCTCATGTATTTCAGAGATTGACAGTGTTATGGGGAACTCCAGACATAGATCTGTTCGCTTCTCCACTAAATTACCAGCTGCCAAAGTTTTGCACAAAAAGGTTTCATCCCTCGGCTTGGAAAGTGGATGCTCTCTCATTCAATTGGAGCAATCTTCACGTGTATGCCTTTCCACCTCTGCCTCTCCTCCCAAAGGTACTGATGAAGGTCAGACAGGACAAGCCAAACATGATTTTAATAGCTCCAGATTGGCCTCGACAGCACTGGTACCCATTACTGAGAAGTCTGGTACGGGAGCCTCCATGGCCTTTGCCTTCGATTCCTCACCTGCTGTCTCAGGAGAACAGTCATTTACTCAATTTCAAACTTCATTCTCTACATCTGACAGCCTGGCATATTCTGTTTTAAACCCTGGAGGGTCTCAGCTTCCACAACAAGTTTTGAATGTTATTTTGGAGGCCAGAAGGCCTAGTACAAGGAAAGTTTACGCAGATAAATGGAGGAGATTTTTATTTTGGAGTTCTGCAAAGGATTTTGATGTTTCTAAACCTAATTTAAGTGTTGCGCTTCAATACCTTACTGAGTTATTGGACAAAGGTTTGTCCTTCTCCTCTATAAAGGTTCATGCTGCAGCAATTTCTGCTCACTATGACTGTGACCCACCATTATTTTCTCAGCCTTTGTTTAAGCAATTCCTTAGAGGGGCAAAAAATATAAGACCCCCACGTAGAGCTCCTACTCCTGCTTGGGATCTCAATTTTGTGTTGGAGAAACTCACTCTACAACCTTTTGAGCCTGCAGCATCGGCAGAGTTGAAATATTTATCTTGGAAGACTGCTTTTTGTTGGCCATTACCTCTGCGAGAAGGGTTTCTGAATTACAGGCCCTTATGGCAGTTGAGCCTTTCTTAATTTTCCACAAGGACAGGGTGTCTTTGTACTAACCCTTCTTTTATGCCTAAAGTGGTTTCTAGTGTGGCTTTAAACCAAACTATTCATTTGCCTACTTTTATGCAAACCCCAAAATAAAGGGGAAAGGATTTTGCACACTTTGGATATACACAGACAGTTGTGATATTATTTGAGCAGAACTAAAGGGTTCAGGCAGTCTCAGCAGTTGTTTGTTTCTTTTGCTTTGGGTTCTCAGGGCAAACCTGTTTCAAAACAAACTATTTCTAAGTGGATTGGGTTTTGTATTGCTTTCTGTTATTCCCATCATGGTAAGGAGATTCCAGCTGGGATTAGGCCTCATTCCACTAGGGCTACTGCCACTTCTACAGCCTTTTAAGGGGTGGCTACTAAAGATATTTTGGAAGCAGCTACTTGGAGTTCAGTGCATACTTTCTCTAAGCATTACCACCTTCCACTTTACTCTAAATCTAGGGCTGGATTTGCAACTGCAATTTTGCAAGGCATGTTGGCAGCTCCTAATTCCTTATAGTTTTGCCATCCTCCCTTACCTCTGCTTTGGGATTCTACCCATATGGAAGGACTGCAGCAATGTGAGATGAAGAACATAGTACAGTTTTGTACCTACCATAAATGTAGATGTTCGAAGATCCACATTGCTGCAGTCCATTACCCTCCCTCCTTCCCTCTGTTGTTGAAGGTGGTGGTGTGGTTTGTGTTGTACATAGTGTAAATATGGTTAGTGCACGGGTGGTTGGTTAGGTTTTGCTGGTTTTTGGCTTTGGCCTTTCTTGTTAGCGCCTTCTGACATCTGGGGCAAGAAAAGACTGAGGAAATGACGTCGGTCATGCGCTTTTGTACCCTGACGTCCTGATGTCAGTTTTAAGCGCCTTGACCGACGTCAGCCTAATACTTTGGTATTCGGGCCGACCGAGGACAGCGGACTACCCATATGTAAGGACTGCAGCAATGTGGATCTTCGAACATCTACATTTATGGTAGGTACAAAACTGTACTTTCGTTAGACCTCCAGGATGCTTACTACCACATCAAGATCTACAGAAGCTCCAGGAGGTTTCTGCGCTTCTGGCTGGGAGCCAGTCATTTTCGGTTCAGAGCCCTACCCTTCAGTCTCACCACAGCCCCCAGGGTGTTCACCAGGGTAATGGCAGTTGTAGCGGCTCACCTGAGGCTTTAGGATATTCACGTATTTCCTTACCTGGACAACTGGCTCTTTGCTGTGCCCAACAAGCATCTGCTTTGTCTGGCCCGAGACTACTTCATTCGGTTGGCAGATCTATTGGAGTTTACAGTTAATGTTCAGAAGTCCCAATTGCAACCAGTACAGGTTTTAGACTTCATTGGGGCACGGCTAGATACCTTGCAGATGAAAGTATTGTTAACTTCAGACAGGATCTTACACCTCCGGTGCCACATAGTTCAAATAGCGAACTTCAAGTCTCCAAAGGCGAGCAAGGTTCTCTGGGCACTGGGCTCCATGGCTGCCACCATATGGATTCTTCCTTGTGCGCGTCTTCATATCCGGGTTCTTCAATGGACTCTGGCTGTTCAATGGGCTTGGCTAGACCTGCCCATGGAATTTCCAATCAGGATCAGTCACATCTGCAGGACATCCCTTCTTTGGTGATTAAATTCACCGGAGATATTAGAAGGACGCCCCTTCGTGTCATCTCCAGTCCAAGCCACAGTGACCACGGACGCCTCCCAACTCGGGTGGGGGGACACTGTTTGGGAAAGACAGTCCAAGGCAAGTGTTCCCAGTCAGAGACCAAGTTGCAAATAAATGTTCTAGAGATGAGGGCAGTGCTTTTAGCGCTGGAAGCCTTTCACACTGTCCTTCCTCTCGGATTGATTGCAATTCAGTCAGACAACATGTCTGTTGTCCGGTATATCAATAAGCAGGGGGGAACCAGATCCTATCCCCTATGTCACGAGGCCATGAGAATGTGGGAGTGGACGATCTCCATAGGTCGGTTTCTGATAGCACCGCACATCCCGGGGTGCTCCAACATTTTAGCAGACAGATTGAGTCGGGCTATTCTGATGCTGTACGAGTGGTCCAGTCAGTAGCGGAGGAGATATTCCTTGCATGGCGTCAGCCTTGCTGTGATCTCTACGCATCGTCTTCCAACGCGAAGTGCAGCGAGTTCTTCACTCTGATTCCCTCACCAGAGGAAGCCCCCAGAGATGCTCTAGTCCATGTTTGATCCCCCGGGCTTCTGTATGCTTGCCCACTATTGCCACTCATTCCATCGTGTTTCACTGTTGTAGTCATTACTTTTGGGTTATCCTGCTGGCAGGCTACCCGCAGTCGGCCTGAATTCCAAAGTCCTGGTCCGGCATCGGTTGCTGTAGCCTCTTCCCTGATGTCAGTGCGCCAGGGGTATAAAAGATGCAGCTGACACCATTTTCTTCAGTCTTTCTTGCCGCGCGGTGCCCAAAGCAAAAGCAGTTCGCAAGTGCCGGTCGGCCGACTCCTGAGATTTTCAAAATTGAATTTCAGATCCGAAGTCTTCATTAAAGCTAAGTACCCCGTTGGGGAAACTTTTTTCTTGCTCCAGACCGATGTCAGAAAAAGTTAACAATTGTATTTCTCGTGGGAAGCAAATACCTCATAAGGATTTTCACTCTTACTGTATTCCTTGCCTAGGCCCTGACCACGACGTTGCTTGTTGTTGGTTTCGTGCTAGATTTAACCAACGCACTATAAAGCGTCGGTACGATTTTGTCTTTCATTACTTCGGCCGAAGATTCAATTATACTATGCCATCGGAGCATCCGACAACTGGGATTTCTAAAAAACGCAAGGATAAAGACAAGGACAGGCATCCGAGGTCCAAAACCGACGATGAGGCTTCCGCTAAGCTAGTTGTCGGTTCGCCGGTTCAGTGAGACGCTTTCACAGCCCCTGATGCCCGCTACCGACTCCCACGTGGAGCCAACGGGACCTCTGGAAACTCAAGGTATTGGATCCTCAGAAACTATTCCCTCAGATGGAACCGGAGCCGCTGTGCAGGCATCGGCTTCTGAGGGTGTTTTCAGACCAACTCAGTTATATGTAAAGCCATCTTCAGCTTCCAAGCCAAAGACTAAAGCAGCTTTAAAGACAAAGAAACAAGTACAGCATTCTCCAGGACAGGCTTCCATGCCTAAAAACCAAATGCTCAAAATGGCCGAAAACCTTATTACTTTGATCAGGGGTTCCCATCCCCCTCCTGATAAGAGGCCTAGGCAAGAGACAGAATATGAATCTTCAGATCAGGTTTCCATTTCCTCTGATTCCTCCTCTGATCAGGAATACTCTCTTCCTCCCTATGAGGATTCTGATGCTGAAGAATTTATTCATTCAGCTTCTCCTCCAGAAGATTTCTCCTTTGGGGAAACCCTGCATACCATGAGGGATCACTTTAATTGGGAGAGCCAGGATTACTCAGAATCTCAGAAAAGGCTAAGAGATTTCTTTTACTTCTTCAGCACAGGCCCCTTTGCTATTACCCTTGTTCTGGACATTGTAGATGATGTTTTTTCAGAGTCCGGCCTGTCTCCAGACTCTATACCCCCTGCACCGGTTAAGCCAGATGGATACTACAGGGTCCCAGATTCCCATAAATTTCTATATAAAAACCCTGCTTCTGACGCAGTAACCATATCTCAGGGTCCTAAGGGAGTCAAAGCTTCCACTGCTAAAAACCCTGTACCCTCTGATAGGGATTCAAGGGCACTGGACAGATGGAGGAAAAAAGTTTACACTTCGGCTACTTTGGCTGTAAGGGCCTTAAATTGTCAATTTCATATGCTTTAATATCAGCAATATCTAATGTCACTATTAAAACAGAAAATGTTGACTAACTCTGAATATCCTGAAAACAAGGAAATGCAGGATTTATTGCATGCAGCTGAACAAGTGGGAAAACATACTTTGCAATGTGGTTTTGATTCTTTGGAGGCCTCTTGTAGGGCCGCTGTAATGGGTTCTGTGATTAGGAGGCATGCTTGGTTAAAGGAACAGAATCTGCCTGATCATGTTAAAGCAAAATTATTAGATGCTCCATTACAGCATGATACTTTGTTTGGTGTTAAGGCAGAAGAGGTGTTGAAGAAAATGAAGGATAAAGCTAAATCTATGCAGACAGTGGATTTCTTACAGGTACAGCCACCTAGATTTAGCAGGAACTGGCCTTCAAAAAATTGGTCCTTTCCAGTGTCAGACAGACCACAAAGCAGCAGATACAGATGCCCTAGAGGCAGATCCCAGCCCCAAGGCTCATACAGGCCTAAGCAATGAGTGCTTCTACCTCCAAAAGCGGAGAAGATAAATCTCAGCCTTATAGGAAACGGTCCCAATAACTTTCCTCTACCAGTACCAAGCACTTAACTTTTACAAGCTCCCTTATGGGGAAAACTGGCACTTTTTTCACAAACCTGGCACATGATCACCCAGGACAAATGGGTCTTGAATATAGTGTCTCAGGGCTACAGGTTCCACTTTCACACCCTGCCAAAGGCAAGAGGCATGCCAGACCTGCCACAAAATTAATGGACAGAGGCACAAAAGGAAGTTTCATCCCTCATGGACATGGGGGCCATTCAGCGAGTACCACTACAGGAGCAGGGACAAGGATTTTACTCACGACTTTTCTTGGTACCCAGGAAGGACAAAGCCTGGAGACCAATACTGGACCTGTCTATTCTAAACACTTTTCTGGACGCTCCAAAATTCAAAATGTTGACTCTGCAGCAGCTTCTGCCCATGCTGGGCAAGAAGGCTTGGCTCGTAACTTTGGCCCTAAAAGAGGCATACCTGCATGTCCCAATCAGACAATCTTGCAGAAGATACCTCAGATTCATAGCTGGATCAATGCACTACCAATTCTCTGCACTGCCCTTTGGCTTATCTACTGCGCCCAGGGTCTTCACAAAATGCCTGGCACCAGTAATTGCTTTTTGCAGACACAGAGGAATTCAGATATATCCCTACTTGGACGACTGTCTCATTCAAGCAGAGAACAAGGACATTTTACTAAAACATCTGGCGTTTGTCAAAAGAGAACTAATTTGCCTAGGGTACACAGTAAACGAAAAGAAATCAAAACTAGTACCCTCTCAAGAGATAATATTCCTGGGTGCAAGCTTAAATACAACTGCCCAGATGGCTTATCTCACGCCAGTCAAACAAAGGCAACTGACTTGTTACTTCGAAATGTTGGCAACAAAAACCCAGTTATCTGCAAGAAAAATTCTGCAGGCTTTGGGCTTCATGGCATCCTGCGTTCTGTTAATTCCATATGCAAGACTGCATACGAGGAAACTGCAGTGGTATCTAAAAAGTGTTTGGACTCAACATTGCCACAGCCTGGAAAAATTAATTACACTCATTCCCTGCCTGCAACAGGAGTTTCGATGGTGGGCTCAGGCCTGTCACCACAACAAGGGACAGCCTTTCACTTTACCCACTGCAAGGCAGAGAATAACAACAGATGCGTCAGATTATGCCTGGGGGCCCACATGGCAGGAAAATGTATTCAGGGCACATGGCCCACAAGCCAAATGCATCTTCATATCAATCTAAAAGAAATGCTGGCTGTACAAAATCCTCTGACCGCTTTCAAGGATCTCCTTCATCCAGGACAACTGCTGATAAAGACGGACAGTACTACAGTCATGTGGTACATAAACAAGCAGGGAGGCATGCATTCCTACCCCCTTTGCAGACAAGCCACGATTTTGTGGAACACGGCCTTGACTTATCAAGTACACCTGCAAGCACAATTCCTGCCAGGAAAGCTAAATTCTCTGGCAGACGAACTAAGCAGAAACCTCATGGATCCTCAGGAGTGGAAACTAGATCCACAAATCTTCAGTATGATAACAAGGAAATGGGGGCGCCCAGACATAGATCTATTTGCCTCCCCTCACAACTGCCAACTACGGAGATTCTGCACAAGGACTTATCACAAGCTAGCATGGAAAGTGGATGCTCTAACATTCAGCTGGGAAAACCTTACAGTATATGCCTTTCCACCACTACCTCTCCTCCTCAAGATACTCCTAAAGGTCAGACAAGAGAAGCCAAAACATGATCCTGATTGCCCCAGACTGGCCACGCCAGCACTGGTACCCAGTCCTAAAGAGCTTGTCTCAAGGCCCAGCCTGGACATTGCCTCAAATTCCACATTTACTGTCCCAACAGAACAATCAGATACTGCACAGCCAACTCAAAACCCTAAATCTGGCTGCATGGCGGATAATGTAACCATTCAGAACACACCTCTCTCCAAAGCAGTTATGGATGTTATTCTGGAGGCCAGGAGGCCCAGCACCAGAAAATCATATGCAGAAAAGTGGAAGAGATTCTGTGCTTGGAACCAGGCACAAGGAACTGACATGCTTGTACCAAATATTCCTCAGATTTTACAATACTTAACTGAGATGTTGGACAAAGGCCTATCCTTTTCATCGATTAAAATTCATGCCTCTGCCATTTCAGCTCATTACAATACAGATCCACCTATTTCTTCACATCCACTACTAAGGCAGTACCTCAGAGGGGCCAAAACATAAGACTCCCAAGAAGAGCACCAATACCTGCTTGGGTCCTCAATTTTGTCTTGGAAAAACTCACTCTGCCTCCTTTTGAGCCAGCTAATACAAGTGAGATAAAATTATTATCATGGAAAACAGCCCTGCTCTTAGCAATAATTTCAGCAAGAAGAGTCTCAGAATTACTAGCACTAATGGCGGTTGAAACTTTTATAATTTTCCATCCGGACAGGGTTTCTCTGAGGACAAACCCAACATTTATGCCTAAGGTCGTGTCCAGTGTGGCTCTTAATCAAACAATTCATTTGCCTAACTTTTATCCGAACCCACAGAATAAGGGGGAGAGACTTCTGCATTCTTTGGACATACACCGACAGCTACTCTTCTACTTGGACAAAACTAAAGTTTTCAGAAAATCTGAGCAACTCTTAGTGGCATATGTTGCAGGAACTCAAGGAAAAGCAATCTCAAAGCAGACAATTTCCAAATGGATAGCCCACTGCATTCATTTCTGCTGTTCTCAACATGGCAAATCAGTGCCTAAGGGCATCAGGCCACACTCAACCAGAGCAGCAGCTACTTCAGCAGCCTTCCTCAGAGAGGTACCAACTAAGGATATTTTGGAGGCTGCAACTTGGACTTCAGTGCACACTTGTACAAAGCACTACCACTTACCTCTTTACTCTAAATCCAGAGCAGGCTTCGCCACTGCAGTTCTGCAGGGCCTCTTAGCCACTCCTAATTCTATTTAGGCCCAGCCACCCAACCTCAGGTTTGGGATTCAACCCAAGAGTAATGACTGCAACAGTGAAACACGATGAACATAGTACAGTTGTGTACCTACCATAAATGTAGATGTTCAAGTGTATTCACTGTTGCAGTCCAGGTTACCCACCCACCATCCCCCTTTTCGTTGCTGGGGCTTATCTGCACTTCTCTATACTATACAACCTATGTGGTGTATTTGCTTGTAGATATAGAGTATGTTTTATTTTAGTGCATGCTTTTTTATTGGCATAATTTTTTTAGCCTACCCTTCTGGGGGCACCTGACATCTGGGGCAAGAAAAACTGAAGAAAATGGCGTTGGCTGCATCTTTTATACCCCTGGCGCACTGACATCAGGGAAGAGGCGACAGCAACCGACGCCGGACCAGGACTTTGGAATTCAGGCCGACTGCGGGTAGCCTGCCAGCAGGATAACCCAAGAGTAATGACTGCAACAGTGAATACATTTTAACATCTACATTTATGGTAGGTACACAACTGTACTTTCCCGATGTTCATCATGTTACACTGCTGCAGTCATTATAATTGGGTTATCCTGCTGTCAGGTGGTTCCCCAGTCGGCCCGAGTTCCAAAGTCTTGGTCCGGCGTCGGTTGCTGTTGCCTCTTCCCTGACGTCAGTGCGGCCGGGGTATATAAGATGCAGCCGACACCATTTACTTCAGCCTTTCTTGCCGCGCAGTGCCCGAAGCAAAAGCAGTTCACAAGTGCCGGTAGGCCGTCTCCTGAGATTTTCATTCCAAATCCAGAAACAAAGTCTTCTACAAAGCTAAGTACCCCGTTGGGGAAACTTTCTCTTGCCTCAGACCAATGTCAGTAAAAGTTAATAACCGTATTTCTTGTGGGAAGCAAATACCTCATAAGGATTTCCATTCCTATTGTATCCCATGCCTAGGCCCAGACCACGACGTCACTGGTTGTCGGTTTTGTGCTAGGTTTAACAAGCGCACTATTAAACGTCTGTTTGATTTTGCCCGACATTATTTTGGTAGAAAATTCAATTATACCATGCCGTCGGAATTTCCGACGACCGGAATACACAAAAAGCGCAGAGACAAGGATAGGCATCTGAGGCCTAAAACTGACGACGAAGCCTCTTCTAGGCCAGTTGCTGGTTCTCCGGTTTTCAGCGAGGCGCCTGCGCAGCCCCTAACGACCGCTTCTCTAGAACCACAGGCCGCCTCTGACTCCCATGTGGAGATGGCCGGGCCTTCAGATGCACAAGTTATTCAGCCTACCGAGACTATCCTTTCAGAGGGATCCGGAGTAACTGAACAAACCCACAGCTTCAGAGGGTGTCTTCAAACCTACTCAGTTAAGCATTAAACCCTCAGCTAAGTCTAAGCCTCCTTTAAAATCAAAGAAACAAATACAGCATTCTCCAGGACAGGCCTCCATGCCTAAGAAACAAATGCTCAAAATGTCCGAAGACCTAATCACTCTGATCAGGGGGTCCCATCCCCTTCCTGATAAAAGGCCTAGACAGGATGCAGACTATGACTCATCCGACCAGGTGTCAATCTCTTCTGATTCATCCTCAGACCTAGGATACTCTTTACCCCCTTATGAGGATTCTGATGCTGAGGAATCAATTCCATCAGCCTCACCGCCTGAGGACTACTCCTTTGGGGAAACCCTACATACCGTGAGGGAGCATTTCCACTGGGAAGGCCAGGATTACTCAGAATCCAAGAAAAGGCTCGGAGACTTCCTTTTACTACCTCAACACAGACCCCTTGCTATTCCGCCAGTGTTAGATATTGTGGATGATGTGTATACTGAATCCAGCTTAAATCCTGATTCCTTACCTCCAGTCCCTGTTAAACCTGACAGATACTACAGAGTCCCTGACTCACATAAATTTCTGTATAAAAGCCCTGTAGCTGACCCTGAAACTATTTCTCAGGGACCCAAAGGAGTTAAGGCCACATCAGCCAAGAATCCAGTTCCCTCTGATAGAGATTCCAGAGCATTAGACAGATGGGGAAAGAAAGTATATATGTCTGCAACTTTAGCAATGAGAGCCTTAAATTGCCAGTTTCACATGCTAAAATATCAGCAATTTTTACTGTCTCAGTTAAAACAGAAAATGCTTCCAGAATCAGATCCTCCTAATTTTAAAGAAATGCAGGATTTATTGCATGCAGCTGAACAAGTGGGAAAGCATACTTTGCAATGTGGTTTTGATTCTCTAGAGGCCTCCTGCAGAGCAGCAGTTACAGGCTCTGTCATTAGAAGACATGCTTGGTTAAAAGAACATACGTTACCAGATCATGTTAAAGCAAAATTATTGGATGCACCTTTGCAGCAGGATGTGTTATTTGGAGTTAAGGCAGAAAAGGTATTAAAGAAAATGGGGGATAAGGCAAAAACGGTAAAGGATTTCTTACAGGTTCAGCCTCCTAGATTTAACAGAAACTGGCCAACTAAGAATTGGTCCTTTCCAATTACAGACAGACCTCAAAGGGGAAGATACAGATGTCCAAGAGGTCACACACAAGGTCCTTATAGGCCTCGACAATGGGTTGCATCAGGCCAGAAAGAAGGGGAAGACAGGCCCCAACCATATAAAAAACAGCTCCAATGACTTCCCACTACAGCTGCCAAACAAATCCCTCTTGGCAAACCCCTTGGGAGGAAAACTGGCACTCTTCCACCACAATTGGCAAATGATCGCCAAGAACAAATGGGTGCTCAACATTGTATTTCAAGGTTACAGGTTCCACTTTCACTCTGCCAAGGTTAAAAGGAATGCCAAATCTGCCACCAAATCAATGGGCAGAGGCTCAAAAACAAATTACAGCACTCATGGATATGAGAGCTATTCAAAAGGTACCATCACAGGAGCAAGGACAAGGATTTTACTCAAGACTCTTTCTGGTACCCAGAAAGGACAAAGCCTGCAGGCCCATTCTGGATCTTTCATCTCTAAACACTTACCTGGATGTTCCGAAATTCAAAATGTTGACATTACAGCAGCTTCTTCCCATGCTGGGCAAGAAAGCTTGGCTCGTGTCTTTGGACCTCAAGGAGGCATACCTGCATGTCCCTATCAGACAAAACTGCAGAAGATACCTCAGATTCATAGATGGTTCAATGCACTACCAATTCTCTGCACTGCCCTTTGGCTTATCTACTGCGCCCAGGGTCTTCACAAAGTGCCTGACACCAGTAATTGCATTTTGCAAACAGAAAGAAATTCAAATTTATCCGTACCTGGACGACTGCCTGATTCAAGCAAAGAGCAAGGACATTCTTCTAAAACATCTGGCATTTGTAAAAAAGTTAAGTTGCCTGGGGTACACAGTAAACGAAAAGAAATCAAAACAAATGCCCTCACGAGATTATATTCCTGGGTGCCAGCTTGAACACAACAGCCCAGATGGCTTATCTCACGCCAGACAAGCAAGGACAACTGACTCAATACTTTCAATTGATGGCAACAAAGACCCAGCTCCCTGCAAGAAAAATTCTGCAGGCCTTGGGTTACATGGTATCCTGCATACTACTAATTCCATATGCCAAACTGCATATGAGGAAACTACAAACTATAAAGAATGTATGGTCTCAGCACTGTCAAAGTTTGGAAACAGTTATACCACAAATTCCTTGCCTTCAACAGGAGTTTCAATGGTGGGCTCAAGTTTGTCACCTCAACAAGGGACAGCCTTTTACACAAGCCACAGCCAGGCAAACACTGACAACAGATGCATCGGATTACGCCTGGGGAGCACACATGGCAGGCAAATGTATTCAGGGCACGTGGCCTGCAGAACAAAGGCATCTTCACATCAATCAAAAAGAGATACTAGCTGTACAAAATGCCCTTATAGCTTTCAAGGATCTGCTGCATCCAGGACAACTATTAATAAAGTCAGACAACACCACAGTTATGTGGTACATAAACAAGCAAGAGGGCACTCACTCCTACCCCCTGTGCAGACAAGCCATGACCTTGTGGAACACAGCCATAAACCTTCAAGTTCATCTGCAAGCACAATTCCTGCCAGGAGAGAAAAACACACTGGCAGACGGCTTAAGCAGAAACCTCATGGATCCCCACGAATGGGAATTGAATCCACAAATATTCAGAATGAAATGGTAGAGCCTGGACATAGATCTGTTTGCATCCCCAATAAACTGCCAGCTACAAAACTTCTGCACAAGGAGTTAACATCCACAAGCATGGAAAGTGGATGCCCTCTCATTCAGCTGGGAGAACTTACAAGTATACGCTTTCCCACCACTACCTCTCCTGCCAAAGGTACTCATAAAAACCAGGCAAGAAGAGCCAAAGATGATCCTGATTGCACCAGACTGGCCACGCCAGCACTGGTACCCAATCTTAAGGAGCTTAGCACAAGAACCACCCTGGATTTTGCCTCAGATCCCACATCTGCTGACTCAGCACAACAATCAAATACTACACAGCCAGCTAAAGACCTTAAACCTAGCTGCATGGGAGATTCCTTAGTCAAGCCAGCAATGCCTCTCTCCAAAGCTGTTATGGATGTCATTCTGGAGGCCAGAAGGCCTAGTACCAGGAAAGCCTACTCGGATAAATGGAAGAGATTCTGTGCCTGGGACCAAGCTCACAGCCTTAATCCTCTTGTCCCAAACATTCCTCAGATTCTACAATACTTAACTGAGATGCTAGACAAAGGCCTCTCCTTCTCATCCATCAAGATCCACGCCTCTGCCATCTCTGCTCATTACAACACGGATCCACCAATTTTCTCTAATCCTCAGAGGGGCTAAAAATATAAGATTGCCCCGTAGAGCACCTACTCCAACTTGGGACCTCAACTTTGTTTTAGAAAAACTAACTTTACCTCCTTTTGAGCCAGCTAACACAGTAGAATTAAAATATATCTCTTGGAAAACTGCTCTGCTCCTGGCAATAACATCAGCACGAAGAATTTCAGAATTACAGGCACTAATGGCAGTGGAACCTTTCCTCATTTTCCACCAGGACAGGGTGTCTTTAAGAACTAACCCTATGTTTATGACAAAGGTGCTATCCAGTGTGGCTCTAAACCAAACTATTCACCTGCCAACTTATTATCCGAAACCACAGAATAAAGGGGAGAGACTACTGCACTCTTTGGACATTCACAGGCAGTTACGCTTCTACTTGGACAAAACCAAAGCTTTCAGAAAATATGACCAATTATTGGTAGCATATGCTGCAGGAGTACAGGGAAAAGCCATTTCAAAACAGACTATTTCAAAATGGATAGGACATTGTATAAGTTTCTGCTACACATACCATGGAAAACCTGTACCTAGCAGCATTAGATCTCACTCCACCAGGGCAGCAGCCACTTCAACTGCCTACCTCAGGGGAGTACCTACCAAGGATATTTTGGAAGCAGCAACTTGGAGTTCTGCACATACCTTCACCAAGCATTAACATCTGCCTCTATACTCTAAATCTAGAGCTGGCTTTGCCACTGCAGTGCTGCAGGGCCTTATAGCCACCCCTAATGCCTTATAGAGCCAGCCACCCTACCTCTGCTTTGGGATTCTACCCAAGTGTAATGACTGCAGCAGTGTAACACGATGAACATAGTACAGTTTTGTACCTACCATAAATGTAGATGTTCGAGTGTATACACTGCTGCAGTCCAGGTTACCCTCCCTCCTTCCCCTCTTACTGGCAAGTACGTACCTAACTATTCTACCATTACTACCTATGGGGAGTATTTACTGGTAGCTGTAAGTTGTTTTTTGCTTTTCTTATGTATGTTTTATTAGCAGTTGGAATTGCCTACCTATATAGAGGCACCTGACATCTGGGACAAGGAAAACTGAAGAAAATGGCGTCGGCTGCATCTTATATACCCCTGTCGCACTGACGTCAGGGAGGAGGTGACAGCAACCGACGCCGGACCAATACTTTGGAACTCGGGCCGACTGGGGAACCGCCTGACGGCAGAATAACCCAAGTGTAATGACTGCAGCAGTGTATACACTCGAACATCTACATTTATGGTAGGTACAAAACTGTACTTTCCTTTGGTCTCATCTCTTAGCTCCTCTATGGGTTCTGGATCCATGCCTGGATCTAATCTCCCATCCTTCGGGTGTCCGCCTGCCCAACCTGGGCAGCCTCAAGCTGACAGCTTGGTTGCTCTAGTTCCGTTGATTGCCAGGACTCCCGGTCTTTCATTCCCAGTAAAATCCATACTGGTGGCTTCTCTTAAAGATTTCACCAGGAGCTATCGCAGTAAATGAAAGCGTTTTTCCATTTGGGCCTCAGAGAAACCTAGATCCCTTTACAGCCCCTGCTCCAGTGGTGTTGGATTTCTTGTCTGGCATTTTCAGCAAGGAGCTAGCTCCTCCACAGTGAAAGTACAATTGGCAGCCATTTCTAATTGTCATGTTGGTGAAGACAACATTGCCTTAGCCTCTTCTAGGCTGTGTAAGGCCTTTCTTCAAGGCACTTTTCTGTTGTGCCCTCCTGTCAAGGATTCATACCCACTTGGGACCTTACCTTTGTCCTACAGGCATTGGTGGCTCCTCCATTCGAACCTGCAGCTTTGGTGTATTTAAAATTTTTATCCTGGAAGACAGCTTTCCTAGTCGCCATTACATCTGCTAGGAGAGTTTCTGAGCTTCAAGCTCTGTCTGCCATGCCCCCTTATTTGGTCTTCCATAAGGATAGTGTCTCTCTCCATACTAATCCTTCCTTCTTACCCAAAGTGGCATCTGAAGCAAATGTAAACCAGTCCATTAATCTGCCTGTTTTCTTTCCTAATTTCCCAAACAAGGGTGAATACAAACTTCATTTGTTAGATGCTCATAGACAACTTCGCTTCTATCTTCATAGAACAAAATCATTCCGCAAGACTGACCAGTTGTTTGTTTCCTTTTTCAAATCCGTTCTGGGGAAGGCTATTTCTAACATTTCTTTGGCCAGATGGATCACTCTTTGCATTTCACATGTCTACAAAGCAAAAGGTTTATCTCCTCCTGGTATTGTTAAAGCTCACTCTACCAGGTCCATGACGACTTCTGCTGCTTTTTGGTCTAAGGTTCCTTTGGATGACATTTGTGCAACAGCGACCTGGGCCAGTTCACATACCTTCATTTCCCATTACAAATTAGATCTGATTTCTAGGGGTAGAGCATCCTTTGGCTCTGCGATGCCTGGGAATATCCTTTCATAAGGGCCTCCCAGGATTGGAGTAGCTGGGGACTCTGTCCCACAGGTTGCAGATAAAATGAAGTTAACTACTTCAGATAAAGAAGTTATGTACTCACCATAACGTTCCATCTGAGTTGTTATACTTTATTTCTCTTCAACCTTCCCTCCCTCCGTCCCCGGACCTTGTCTTGTCTATGCAGGTTTGGTTCATTGGGCTGAGTTGCTTATGTATTTAGTTGCAGCAAACTCTATCTGAGGGGAAGGTAGGAGATGGTTGTGCATTATGGGTAGGAGCTCGGAGCTTGGAGCAGATGCTAGAAAAAAGTTGCCAGCTCGGATCCGATATGGATCCAAATACCCACAGGTTGCAGAAAAATGAAGTATAAACTACTCAGATGGAACGTTATGGTGAGTAAATAACTTCTTTTTTACTCACCTGCCCAAAGTGTAGTCCTCTCTCATTTAACTAACCTTGGGCAAATTCAGAGTCTTCTGTAATATAGGCTGACAACATTTCTTCTAGATGCTTACTGTACCTTCACAGGTAGGCTTTCACGTACCTCACTGCAGTTTAGATAATCAGGTTGTGGTGTGTACTTGTGCAAAATGTTTTAAGGCTGAGGCTATCCTGGAGAAATGACTCAGAAATAGTTTGGGACTCAGAATTCGTACAGGGGGTATTTTTAACTGAGGTATCCCCAAATCTTGCTGATGACCTCCAAAAGAGATAACTGACCAATTACAGTACCATTTGCCTTCCTTCCAGCTTCCCCTCTATTCCAGAAAGATGATGAGAAGGTTTTGTCATCACCACAGAAGGAGTCGGGCATCTCTTTGTGTCCCCCCCACATGTTTGTTGGAGCTCCTTAGGATTTAGCCCTACTTGACCACCTTACTGCAGTCTAAATCTAATCCAAGTTAGGTAGGCCATTGGAGCCAAGGTTTGGCAGCCTCAGTCATTCCTGAGTTCACTGGACCTACATTGTAGATTACCTTTACACCACAGCTAAAGGTATAAACCCATACTGTACTCTGTTACATTCTTGAGAGGAAGGTGAATGTTGTTCTTCTGCTCCTCCCCGAGCCCTAGAAGTTTTAACACGTCCTATGCATTGATGTCTTCACATTCCAAAATTATGAATGTTTTCCCGAAATGTTGGACTGTTCCACTGTTTCCACAGCTGAGCCTGTTGCGTAGCCTGAAAACAGGCACTCCCTTTGTGAGTTGAGACAGAGTAGCAGACTTTAACTAGTTGCAGCTTAGCAGAGTGTTAGCTCTTCAGACTTTTCAGACAAAACTTCTTCTAGAGAGTCTGTTCATTCCATCTGTGAATCAGTCCATCGTGGACTTTCACAGGGAAGCTGTGCTAGAGAATTAGGTCATCATTTATGCATCTCAGCTGCCTAGGCACCAGGGCCTCCTAGTGGAAGGGGCCTTGGCCATGCAGCAGAACCTCCATTCCCCCTCTGAGATCAGGAAGATCGACCTAATAATAGATTTATGCCCTTTATTTTCAGGAAACCAACACATTCCAATTCTTTTTTAAATTTTACAAGCAGCAATGCTCTGTATCAAAAAAGGTGGTGGTTAAAGGACAGATGGTTAGGGCTGCTAGGATAGTGTCTGAATTTTCTGCTTTTCTATTGGAATGCGAGAAATTAAAGAATATGTTTTTTGAGAAGAGGGTGTGACATCCCTCCTCTGGGTCAGTAGTGAAGGAGCCTCAGTCCTTAGCACTTACACTGGTGAGAGAAATTCACTTGCAACAAAAATGGATACACACAGTATTTCCATATGCAGCTATCTGCACCAAGCACAGTTTCCCTTAAAAGCACACAGGGAACACACTCCTATCCTGAGGCTGGGTTTCCCTCTCCCTCTCTCGCTTCAGGCCCCAAATAAGATTCCTCACTGACACAGCTTCTGAGTTACGTCCTTAAGCAGGTGTTCCAAGCCAAGTCCTCCACCACCCTCTCTGTGAAATCAGTGCTGTCAGTGTCCCTGTTCAAAGTAACTAACACACACACTCTTTGAGCTTTGGTTTACACACACACACACACACCTGGGAAAGGCTGGCGCAGATTTACCAGCTATGTCCAGGCTATAAGTTAGATACACTGCCACCAGAATACCCAGAAAGCCAGCTACTCTTGTCTTTTACCAGGTTACCCAATTATACTGAGTGAAATTAATACCAATACCAATGGCAATGTTGACCAAACAGCAAGGCTTTCAGGAGCGGCCACAGTGTCACCAAATAAATGTAAGTATTCTCAAAGGTTAAAATATTCTCTAAAGGACCAGCCACTATGAAAAGTTTAAAGATAAAAGTTAATAGAAGAACATGAAAATACTAAATATCTATTTACAATAAAGATCAGTTTCGATCACAGGAACTATTAAAAATAACAGATGGAAATGTTCACACAGATACAGAAAAACAATACTTAACTAATCTCACTATATTTTCCTGACTGATCTAAAGAATTACTGTCCCCTAGTTCACTTACTAGAGAAAGGCAAGATGAAATGGATGAGTTGTCCTCCTTTGTCAGGTTTCACAAACAGACTGCTGTAAGCTAAGTGACATCTCTCACTAATATTTAAATATAATTTCAGTGCTGGCTATAGAATAACATCACATCTGGTCATCTGACTTCTTGTTCCCATACTGCACCCTTTACTAGAAGCTGAGCCAGAATTTTGCACATATGTGTCACCATGCATACGCAGAGCTTTGCTAATATGTGCTATAGCCTCTGGAAGTTATAAAACTATTTCAAAAACTTCCACCCTTCCAGAGTAGCAATTAGTTCACCCCTAAGGACAATATAGCAGGATTCCTAGTCCTGGTTTTCACATTTTGTCTCTGGCTGCAATCAGACCTGTGAAATGCAAGCTTTATGGCCTAAATCAGGTAATTTAATTTCAGAATATTTTCAGAGTCAGCCAGACTGAGATTAAATCTCTTCCCTTCCAGTATCCTCTATTACAATATATTCATGTCAACAGTTACAGTACAGTGTGCCATACAGGTGTATTTCTTTTCTGTCCAGCAGGATTGACTTTTGGTACATTTTTTAAAACAAGTAACTTTACAAATACATTTCAACACAATCACTTGTAATAATCAGTTTGATACACAAGTGACAAAAATTTTGTACAAAACTCCGGCTAGCTATGCTGACATATGTTACACATGCACTGCCCTACTCTCCCTGTAGCTTAGCTGGCACTAGAAATCCACATCAAGCGAACAGCTGTTATTAGCAAAAATGATGTTTAATTGACAAAACAGAAATAAACTCCAACCACAAGCGCTTTCGCCCGTTTGTAACGGGCTTTTTCAAGTGTAATCATATATCCACAATACAATGCTTAAATATCAACAAAGTAAATTGAAGTGCTGCGTTGAATTGCTTCAACAATTAAACAATTAAGCCTTTAGTTTAATGAAATAAGTTTTCGTTACAATTTTAGCAACAAAAATCACTCAACTAAATACCCCTCAAATGGATGTAAAAGCCTCTGTTGTAGCGCCCGTACTTTGGGCATTGATTTAACGATTGTTAGGTATTTGTAGGTATTTTGATGATTTGGATGTAATAATAATAATAGTAATATGTTAATCCTTTGATGTCATTGCTAAACAAATGTGCAAATGTACTTAAAATACCAACACGCGGTATTTGAACAAAAAAACTTGAAATAAATAAACTCAGCACAGCAAGCACGCAAAAAACCACAATAAAACTAAAGTATACCCAACAAACTTATGCTGAAAATAATGTTACTACTACAACTACACTTCTGCTATTGACAATGTAAAATAAAATAAATGCGTTGCATAAATAGTACATGTTAACAATACATACAAAAATTACATGTGGAAACAGTGCTATGCTGGTGGTGATATAACCACTGCCACGGGGCTGTGTGCCATCAGTTTAAAACAATTAAATACTTTTAATTTATAGTATATTAAAACCATGCATGTGTAAAGTAATGTAAAATATGCATGTATGAAAAATATATGCTAATACAGCACATAGCAGGCATAGTTCCGTGCTTTCTTTCAAGCCATTGGTTAGATGAAATGAAAATTTTTATGTGCATGACATATTAATGTTGCAGTTACATTGTGAAAGCATAATACAATCTACTAGTAAAAATAAAAATAAAACCCCCACAATTGTAATTAAATGTTGTAAATCTCTTAATTTATAAATAATGAAACACAATGGAAGGTATTTAAAAATGTTAAAAAATTAAAGTACGATGTTTTTGTAAATAAATAAATAAATAGTGGATAAGCAATTGATTTAAATCCTAATATAAAAACGTAGCATACAATTAAGTTAAATTAAATCAATGAACAAAATGTTCATCGGTAAAATTTAGATACCTAAAAAAATTACAATGATTATGAATGTTAAAACAGTATTAAAAAATCAATCATTATTTATAGTTTATTGCTTTTTGCTTTAAGGATACAGGTTAAATTGATTCCATCATTCAAACCCGGACCCCTAGTTGCATCCAACTTTAACTGCCACATTAATTCTTTTGTGCTTAAAGCCGTCTGCCAAACCCCTCCTCTCATGTCCACAACCACCCTGTCCAAAACAAAAAAAGAAATGGACATATTAGTACAATTCAAAGAGTGCCTAAAAAAAGCATTTGTCTCCTTTCTTGTTTTGATGTCATTCATATGTTCGTATATCCTACGTTTCAGTTCCCTTTCTGTTTTGCCCACATAAAATGATGGGCAATTTTGACAAATTCCTAGATATACTACCCTAGAGGAGTTACAAGAAAAGTGTGCACTAGATACAATAGTGATGTTTCGGGAGGGAATGTCTATGTGGTCAGTGTTAGTAATAAATGGACACTGGTGGCATCTACCACATGAATAAGTGCCCTTCTTCTTGACCGTGCCATGTAAGTGGGGATTGTGGTTAGAACCTACTTTCGCCTCAAAAATGCCCTTTAAATTAATTCCTCTTTTCCTAACAAAGGAAATTTTATTTGGAAAAATACTTGTAAATTCATCCTGCAAAGAGACAATAGGCCATAAATTTCTCATTGTATTTTCAATAAACCCTGCGTCCTGCGAATATGTGTACATAAAATCCTTACTTGGTCTGTGTTCTAAAACCCGCTGCACCTTTGGAGTGGCTTGCTTTGCACCTAATAATGGAGGAAACTGCAGATCTCTTTTCTCTAAAATTTAATTTAAGATAACCTGGAAAAATTCAGCAGGGTACCCTCTGTTTAAAAATGAGCACCTCACAAACTCCACTTCCTCTAAAAATAATTGATAAGTACTACACATTCTAGAGGCCCGCACCAGTTGCCCCTTGATGATGCCCTTTTTTATGTGCAAGGGATGCCCACTGTCGAAATGCAAAAAAGAATTGCAATGTGTGTCTTTTCTGTAAACTTGTGAAACAAAACCAACGTTGTTGGATTTCTTGGTGAGCTTGATGTCTAAATAGTGTAAAGACTTATCATTAATTTCATAAGTAAAACGCAAAAAATCAGTGGTTTTGGACAGGTAATCCATAAAGGTAAGGAATTCTTGCTCAGAGCCTGACTATAGAATACAAATATCGTCCAAAAATCTCTTGTAAAAATTAATGTATTTACTCCATTGGGTTGAGTGAATAAATTCTACCTCCCATTTGTTAAGAACTATGTTAGTGTAGGCCGTAGCACATGGGGCGCCCATAGCTACCCCACTCTTTTGTTTAAAGAACTCCCCATTGAAAAATATAAAGTTATTACTCAAAATTATTCCCATAAATTCTAAAATGGTGTTACCCATACAGTTACTAAGCCCAGAATCCTTACTTATTGCTTCACCAAACCATTGCAAACCTTGATCATGAGGAATACTGGGAAACAGTTCTACAATATCTATTGTGACCATATATAAACTGGAATTTTCCATGTGTTGGTCTAGGCTGGTTAAAAATTCCCAGGAGTCTTTGCAAATGTGCTTTAGGCCCGCTACGTAGTTCTTAAGCTGAGAGTCTACAAATTTACTGAGTGGTTCAGTTATCCCCCCCGCCCCTGAAACTATGGGGCGAAATTTTAAAGGAGTTAGGCCTTTGTGGACCTTGGGGATGCCGAACAAAATGGGGGTTTTAGGTTTAGGTACAAGCAAAAAGTTATGTGTTTTTTCATTAATAAACCCTTGCATCAGTAAATCATGCATGTAAAACTTGATTTTTCCAAGTGCAATATTTAATTCATTTAATGAAATAGGTTCATAGGTTCTTGTATCCTGCAAGATATTGTATATGTAGTTGTCATACTCTAACTGTCTCATTAGCACAATGCCTCCCCCTTTATCAGGTTTCATAACCCTGATACCTTTATTTTTTAATTCATCTACTATTTTCTGTAATCTGAGAAGAAAGTTAGGTGGTTGTTTAGTTTGCTTTTTTGCAAAGTGTTCCCTTAAACTTTTCTCAATTAATTCTTCAAACATTTTTAATTTAGGATGAGTCGGGGGATTGAAAGTGCTAGTTCTAGAAAGCAAGTGCTCACCCTGAGACTGGTTTTTGAAAAAGATTGTTAAGTTCAAATTTCTTATAAACAGTTTTAGTTCAACTAATAATTTGGGTAAATAACTTGCCTTGTAAGGAACATATTGCAAGCCTTTAGTGAAAAGCTCGAAAAATGTCTCAGTTATCTGTATGTCTGTGTAGTTGTAAACCGTGAAATTCTTCAAACTACTGATGTTACATATTCCCTCGTCACTTGTCACTAAGGAACTTTTAATTTCATTGTGCTCTAGATAATTCTCATTATTTATCGTCTCCTCCCCCAGGAATTCTGCTGAAATTGGTTTGATTTTATCCGTGATCTTCCCTGGGGTACCTGAAAACCCTGTTGACCATTATTATTCCCTTTCTGTGCTAGCCTTTCACTCCTTCTAGGCATATCAGAATGTCCATACCCTTCATTCAAACCCTGGTCCACTCTATTCCCTGACTCTTCAGAATTTGCGTTTTTCTTGAATCCTGGTGCTGGGTAAGCCCTGCCTTCACTATATTCAAATAGGTCTCTTTCTAAATTTTTAGCTTTTCTGTCCAGTACTTTAAAACAGTGCTCATCCACTTCCCTAAATGTATCATTGTATTTTTTCTTAAAACCTAGAAATTTTTCATCTTTAATAATATTTTCATGCAACACATTCAATTCATTTAATATGTCATTCCCTTTAACATAATCATCTACCATAAGTTTTAACATTTCAATGCCAGTTTTGTTGAATAATTCAGTCAATTTTGAATGCAAAGCCGAACCCATATATGCATTATTCAGGTACCTGTAACAGCGTAACCCTTTCGGTACTCGGTTGACTTTAATGCATTCGTTCAAATAATTAATTTCAAGTTGAGTGTTTTTATGCGCATATAACTTGTTTTTAAAAAGTTCAAAATTGCTATCCAGTTGTTCAAAATGAACGTTAAAAGTACCTGCTTTGAAACGGGGCTGTTGCTCAGCCCATGCCTTGAAATTGAAATTATTGTCCAAATAAGCAGAGCCATTTCGTCCAGGGGTGCTTGAAATGGAAGAAACTGGTGGATGGTCCACAATAACCGGGTCATTAGAAGATGTAGGAGTCTTCATTTCCTTACGTTGTTCGCCGTTCTTTTCCCTTTCTTTTTCTTGTTGCTGGTTACAAGGTAAACCAGAAGTAACAGAACCATTAGCGTTCAACAACGTGTTATTCAACTGTGTTAAGAGAGCCAAAACCTGGTTAAGCTCCCTTCTTGTGACCGGCATGTCATCCGGCTCTTCCATAAGCAACAAAGGTGTGTCGATAAAGTCAGGAGAGGATAGGTCTTCCGCCATAGTAGAAACCAACCAACCAGTAAGCAACAAGTAACAAACCAAGAAACACAAATGCGGAAAGCCAAACACCTCACTCTGCTGTTAATGAAGGCTTAAACCAATGCAGTCAGCGTGGAAAAAAATGCTCTTCAAATGAAAAGAGTCAGTAGAAATCCACATCAAGCGAACAGCTGTTATTAGCAAAAATGATGTTTAATCGACAAAACAGAAAAAAACTCCAACCACAAGCGCTTTCTCCCGTTTGTAACGGGCTTTTTCAAGTGTAATCATATATCCACAATACAATGCTTATATATCAACAAAGTTAATTGAAGTGCTGCGTTGAATTGCTTCAACAATTAAACAATTAAGCCTTTAGTTTAATGAAATAAGTTTTCGTTACAATTTTAGCAACAAAAATCACTCAACTAAATACCCCTCAAATGGATGTAAAAGCCTCTGTTGTAGCGCCCATACTTTGGGCATTGATTTAACGATTGTTAGGTATTTGTAGGTATTTTGATGATTTGGATGTAATAATAATAATAATAGTAATATGTTAATCCTTTGATGTCATTGCTAAACAAATGTGCAAATGTACTTAAAATACCAACACGCGGTATTTGAACAAAAAAACTTGAAATAAATAAACTCAGCACAGCAAGCACGCAAAAAACCACAATAAAACTAAAGTATACCCAACAAACTTATGCTGAAAATAATGTTACTACTACAACTACACTTCTGCTGTTGACAATGTAAAATAAAATAAATGCGTTGCATAAATAGTACATGTTAACAATACATACAAAAATTACATTTGGAAATATGCATGTATGAAAAATTGCAGTTACATTGTGAAAGCATAATACAAATTTAAAAATGTTAAAAAATTAAAGTACGATGTTTTGGTTCATTGATTTAATTTAACTTAATTGTATGCTACGTTTTTATATTAGGATTTAAATCAATTGCTTATCCACTATTTATTTATTTATTTACAAAAACATCGTACTTTAATTTTTTAACATTTTTAAATACCTTCCATTGTGTTTCATTATTTATAAATTAGAGATTTACAACATTTAGTTACAATTGTGGGGGTTTTATTTTTATTTTTACTAGTAGATTGTATTATGCTTTCACAATGTAACTGCAACATTAATATGTCATGCACATAAAAATTTTCATTTCATCTAACCAATGGCTTGAAAGAAAGCACGGAACTATGCCTGCTATGTGCTGTATTAGCATATATTTTTCATACATGCATATTTTACATTACTTTACACATGCATGGTTTTAGTATACTATAAATTAAAAGTATTTAATTGTTTTAAACTGATGGCACACAGCCCCGTGGCAGTGGTTATATCACCACCAGCATAGCATTGTTTCCACATGTAATTTTTGTATGTATTGTTAACATGTACTATTTATGCAACTCATTTATTTTATTTTACATTGTCAACAGCAGAAGTGTAGTTGTAGTAGTAACATTATTTTCAGCATAAGTTTGTTGGGTATACTTTAGTTTTATTGTGGTTTTTTGCGTGCTTGCTGTGCTGAGTTTATTTATTTCAAGTTTTTTTGTTCAAATACCGCGTGTTAGTATTTTAAGTACATTTGCACATTTGTTTAGCAATGACATCAAAGGATTAACATATTACTATTATTATTATTACATCCAAATCATCAAAATACCTACAAATACCTAACAATCGTTAAATCAATGCCCAAAGTACGGGCGCTACAACAGAGGCTTTTACATCCATTTAAGGGGTATTTAGTTGAGTGATTTTTGTTGCTAAAATTGTAACGAAAACTTATTTCATTAAACTAAAGGCTTAATTGTTTAATTGTTGAAGCAATTCAACGCAGCACTTCAATTAACTTTGTTGATATATAAGCATTGTATTGTGGATATATGATTACACTTGAAAAAGCCCGTTACAAACGGGCGAAAGTGCTTGTGGTTGGAGTTTTTTTCTGTTTTGTCGATTAAACTTCATTTTTGCTAATAACAGCTGTTTGCTTGATGTGGATTTCTACTGACTCTTTTCATTTGAAGAGCATTTTTTTCCACGCTGACTGCATTGGTTTAAGCCTTCATTAACAGCAGAGTGAGGTGTTTGGCTTTCCGCATTTGTGTTTCTTGGTTTGTTACTTGTTGCTTACTGGTTGGTTAGCTGGCACTACCCCACATCATCACAGAGGTTTTCCTGAAAACTTTGATTGACATTATGATGGAGGTTGTTGCTAAGAATAAACTTAGCACATACAGTCCACTTTTAGGAAATACACACAGGTGTAACTCCATTAAGCAACGCCCATCTAGTACTGGGGGGGGGGGGCAGCCCTTATTATTACTTATAGTTTTAGATTTTGTTGATGTTAAAATGTTATTCAAAGAAATTGGGTGTTTTTAGTCAGTTAGACAACACAGAGAATACGGTGGGGGTTTCCCCTAGGTTTACAGTGTGAAGGGGATTGTGTCTTAAGAAGTTGTTTGAACGTGATAAAGTTGGTCAAATTTTTAATTGAGGGAAATGGGGGACTTTTAAATGTGGTTGTTGCAACATTTGCAAGTTTTTGTTGAACACTGAGGTTGCCACTGTAGTTAAAATTAAAATTAGCTCTAAATTTTATACCACTTGTTATTCCAGGGCTATTATCTACACAGCTATCTATCAGTAATGTGATTGTTTTTATATTGGGAAAACTAAACAAGCTTTTAAGGACAGAATAAGAGAATATTTATACAGTATTGAGAAGAATGATATACAAATCATGCCCTGCCTGAACATATTTCTGAAATTTCCAAGCGCTATTTTTTATTTTTGGTATAGAAACTTAATGACCTAGCCTACAGGGTGGTGCTGTTAACATTTGTTTAGAGGTCTGTGAATCATTCTGGCAGATAGGTTGCAGGGCTATAGCCTGGTTTAAATGATAGGATTTATATTGTTTACTTAATGATAAGGTTGTATGTTAATGAAATGTTTTTACGTAACGTTTTTATGATATGCTTCTAATTTTGTTTTTGTTTATCACTGATGTGTCATGTGACTCATGATGTGTGTATTTAAATTGAGTTGGGCTGCTGGATCATCATTCTGAGGAAGTTTCATATTTGAAACAAAAGAGCTTAATTAAATCAGTAATTGCATTTTGAATTGGTTGGTGCCTTTATTGGTGATAGTTTGTCTTAAACTCTCTCTTCCAAGGTGCTTTTCCAGTGGTGCGTCCTGCGTTTTTCTTGATGGACTATTTTTCCTTCTTAGAGAATGACATGCAAACTATTTGCTGGATACTCCTTTCAACTGGCTTGGCTTTCTTTTCAAACAGAGGCTTTAGTTCATGTATGTTGTATTTTTTTGTCCTAGGCAGCTCTCCATATCTGTAGACATGGACTACCTGCTGACTTCACCCATTTTTTTCCAGAAGGTGAGATCCTGCATGCTTTATAAGTACAAAATCAAGGGCTCTTAACTGCCTCCCACTGTTGAGGCTGTGGGGCTGTTGCACAGTTTTTTATTATCTTGTCCCATGCACCACTTGTGGGAGAAGGTCAGGGGCCACCACTAGTATTCCAAAGATGTCCTTAGGTTCATCTGGGTGAGTTGGTAGCTCCTGGAGGGCTCCTCATTGCATTCAAACTGGAATGGTTCTCTAAAGGATTATATCATTTGCCATATCCGTTATCTAGCTCAAGATGTCTAGGTATCCTGTGAGTCTGTTGCTGGAACCCATCATCACTTTAGCCTGCCCTGTTCCTTGCTTGAAGCAAGACTTGAACTCTGCTTCTACTGGAATGCAGTCATGCCTGGTGTGGGCTACTGATGTGCTTTTCAGGAGATCTTTCCCTTTGGACTGTTGAATGTCTGGTACAACAAATCTGCCTGTAAAGTGTGGGGTCCCCTGACTCTATGGCAGAAAAGTTTGACCAAAGGTAATTCCAATCATGGTACCTCTTTCATCTTCAAGTTCAGAAATAGGGGGTGCCTTTTCACGTTAGTAGAGGAAACCCACACTTCTTTTCTGTATTGGGAAGATGAATTTATCATTGCCCAAATTTTTATTTGCCTAGATTTCACATAGAATTGAGAACTTGGTGTGAAAGGACTGCATCCTTTTGAGAGTGTTGATGTTTTGGATTTGAGTCCTCACCCAACATAGAGCACTAAACTGGGCCCAGTGGTGTTTCTTTTCCCAAGGGACCATGCCACTCAGGGGCTTTCAAAGCCTAGGATGATGGGATTGGGCACTTAGTAGCAGTCTTGTCTGCTGCTCTAGAAATAATTGCCTGAAGTGTTTGCTTAGTCTGCCATTGATAGGTGAGTCTTATGTGGTCTTGGGATCCATGGTGCTCCATTTCCCAGCAGCCATACTTGTTTCATCTCTGGAATTCACCAGTTTGGTTTTTTGTTCCTTATTCCTCATTTTTCTTAATTGTTTTGTTTTTTTTTTCTCAAAGACTCTTCAGTTCAAGGTAGCTCTTATTGCCTGAAAATCAGCCCAATCATAGGACTCGTTGCAAAAGAGTTCTTAGCTTTAGATATAATGTATATTTATCAGTTGGTCTAGGAAGATGACCATCTTTGAATCAGGAATACCACATTCCTTCATTACCCATATGCCATGCTCCAGCTTGTGGAGGGTGGTTCTTCCGGTCTTGGCCTTGCTTGACTGGACTCCATATAAATCAGGCAGACATATACTTGTATATTTACTTGTTAATATTGAGTGCCATGTTTTCATTATTGTTATCAATTTCTAAGAGGATGCTTGACCGTGGAAAGCAGGCAAACTGACAGGCACAAATTGCAAACTCACTTATGCAGTCAACACATAATGAAATGTAATTTTTCAATATCTTCTTTCTCCCATGTTTCCTTGTAACCATCAGCTCTCCCTTCCTCAGCAGCCATCATACAGGTAACTGTCATGATCAAACAAAAAGGAGCAAATTAAGTTAGACTGACAGTGGAGTAGTCTTTTTTTCCCCCACTGTTGTACAATCACAGAGTAGGTATATTTAAGTTCAGAGGTGTGGGAGATGTATTCCCACATCAGGAGTGCTGGGGGCTTGCCCCCCCCCCCCCAACAAAAAATTTTCTTCAAGGTTTGGTGAACCTCATTTTGCTTCGTTTTGCCAATCTTTCAGCACGAGATGCAGGTGCTGTTGACCAATTCACATGTGCACACATTAGTACTTGTGTCTGTCTGGCGCGCACACACACACACACACACACAGACAGACACACACACACAGACACACACACACAGACACACACACACACACACACACACACACACACAGACACACACACACACACAGACACACACACACACAGACACACACACACAGACACACACACACAGACACACACACACAGACACACACACACAGACACACACAATCTCCCAGGGCTGCCTTCACTGACTTGGAATGGCAGGCCCATATGTACTGATTTCTGCAGCAGTAGTTGTCATTGCAAGCCCCTACTTACACAAGAATAATTTAGCTGACCTGGACCACTATTTGCCTCCCTACAGAATGAATGAGTCGGTGTGGGCTGTTTGCTCCCATCCTCCCCTGTCTGGATTTCCCAGAGTCTAAGCTGCTTGTTGAACTCTGGTAATCTGGGGTCATTGTCAGGGCTTCATCCGTCTATGCCATAAAGCTGGGTTGATGTAATGATAGATGTCAGTGGCATATGTCCAAGTCCTAGTACATAAACATGCAGAAGAAATGCCAAATTCTTATGGAGAAGAAACCTTTGCTGTAGGGCCCTATCTGGAAGGCTTCTCATTAAGGATCACCTGATGTAGTAAGGATGTGTCTGTTATTTATGTGAGGTGATCGTAACAGAACATCAAGTGTGTTTAAGGCACGTGCTGCTCAACCCCACTTTTTAGTCCTTTTTATGTAGATGATGTTGAGTGTAACTGTCTTTACTTTTCTTTAAATTTAGAAGAAAATATTTAAAAGCTGCAATTGTTGAACTTTCAAGTGTTTGTATGGCCTCATATTTAGCTTACTAGATACCAAGTTTTCATTACTTGAGAGTTCAGTTCATCAGTTTTAATGTGACAGCTATTGTTTGACATAGAAAACAACAACTTGCATACCTCTGCCTGACTACAGCTGGAGAGACTTCATGTGGTCTTATCTGTTTGTTTTCTTTGCATTATGCATCTATAGAGTTAGTATGTTTTAGTTAAGTGAGTTGTGGGGGATTTGCTCCCCACATGCAAGCTGCAGGGTTGTCACTGGAATTCTGCAGAAAATGCTTTTAATAAATCTTTCAGGGGAGGGTGAAGCTTCAACAGCTTGTATTTTGTTCATTTGAAGCTCTATCCAGTGGTAACCTGAGGAGTCTCTGTAGAAGCAGTGAGCAGATGTAGTGTACTCAGGAGCGGCCTTAGGTCAACTGGTGCCCTAGGCAAAAGGGTACTACGGCACCCCCCACCACACCACCCAGTGCCCCCATCCTGGTCTACCTACACCAAATAAATACTGGAAAAGTGCCCCTACTAAAGCGGCACCCTAGGCGGCCGCCTAGTTGGCCTATGCCTAAGGCCGGCTATGAGTGTACTGGCATATGAATGGTAGATGTCTAACAAGGGATAGTATGTATTCCTTTACATCTAGACTATCCGCTTTTATCTTGAGTAGTTATTTAACTGTTATTTTCAAGAGCAGTAATTACAGATTGGTGCTAGGTTTGGTCTAGTTTTGCACCTTAAGTTACAAGTCATATTGCAAAAGACCTTAAATGAAAAGTGCCTTTTTACAAGATCTATAAACAGTCTGCAACAGGCCTGATTGGGATGGAGTTAAAACTGTGGTGGGGGGGAGCTTGAAAGAGTGTTAAAATGTATGTCAGTTATATGTCAGTCAAGTGTGATGTTCTTCATGTTTCACTGTTGCAGTCATTACATTTCGGTAATCTGCTGGCAGGTTGCCCTCAGTCGGCCTGATTAACAAAGTCTTGGGTCCTGCGACGGTGGTTGTCCCTTCTTCCATGACGTCAGGTCATCAGGCATATAAAACATGCAGCCGACGCCATTACATCAGTCTTTCTTGCTGCGCAGTGTCCGAAGCAGAAGCAGTTTGCAAGTGCCGGTCGGACGTCTCCTGCAATTTTCGTTTTCGAGTTTCAGAACTGAAGTCTTCAACTAAAAAGCTAAGTACCCCATTAGGGAAACTTTTTCTTGCTCCTTACCGATGTCCGTAAAAGTTAATAATTGTATTACTTATGGGAAGCAAATACCTCATAAGGATTTTCATTTGTACTGTATTCCTTGCCTAGGCCCTGACCACAATGTACCTCAACGCACTATCCGCCGTCGGTACATTTTTGCTTCTAAATATTTTGGCTCACGGGTTAATTATCATAAATGATATCTGTTAGCAATCCGACTACCGGAATACCTAAAAAACGCAAAGAAAAAGAGGCAGGCCGTTGAGGTCCAAAACTGCCAACGACGTTTCTCCTAAGCCAGCCGCCAGTTCGCCGGTACTCAGTGAGGCACTTTCACAGCCCCTGATAACCTGCTACTTCTGATCCGCAGGCCTCTACTGAGACCCATTTGGAGTCTGGTATGCCGCGATATGCTTCAATTATGGAACCCACGGATGTCTCTACCTTGGATGGGTCCGGAGCCGCTGTGCAGGCACCAGCTTCTGAGGGTGTGTTCAGGCCTACAGAGTTGTATATTAAACTGACACCATCCTCAATATTAAGGCCAAAATCTCAAACTATGTCTAAAAAAACGATGGCTAGGCCACATGTGCAGGCCCTTATGCTTAAAAAACAAATGATCAAAATGGCTGAAGATCTAATTACTCTAATCAGGGGTAGCCAAACCCCCCCCCCCCTCTAAGAGGCCTAGGCAAGAAATGGGCTATGAATCTTCTGAACAAGATTCTATTTCTTCTGACTCTTTTAATGAACATGATTTGTCTATACCTACTTATGAAGACTCTGATACAGAGGATTCCATTCCTTCTGCTTCTCCCCCTGAGGATTTTTCTTTTGGGGAAACTTTACATACCTTAAGGGAACATTTCCACTGGGGCAGTCAGGATTTTTCTGAATCTAAAAAGAGGCTTGGGGATTTTCTTCTTCCTCAGCATAGGCCTTTGGCTATACCTCCTGTTCTAGGCATTGTTGATGTGTTTTCAGAATCTAGTATGGCTCCTGATTCTCTGCCTCTGGCTCCTTGTAAGCCCGACAGATACTACAGGGTTCCTGACTCCCACAAATTCTTTTTCAAAAATCCTGTTGCGGATCCTGAAACCATTTCTCAGGGCCCCAAGGGCATTAAGGCTTCTACTGCTAAAAATCCTACCTCTTCTGATAGAGATTCCAGGACGCTGGATAAATGGGGTAAGAAGGTCTACACTTCTACAACCTTGGCAGTCAGGGCTTTAAACTGTCAATTCCATATGCTAAAATATCAGCAGCATATCATGGGACTGCTTAAACAGAAAATGATGTTGATTTCTGACTGTGTGGAAAATAAAGATTTACAGGATCTATTGCATTCAGCAGAACAAGTTGGAAAATATACTTTGCAATGTGATTTTGATTCTTTGGAGACCTCTTGCAGGGCTGCTGTAACTGGGTCTGTGTAAGAAGGCATGCATGGCTCAAAGAGCATCTCTGCCTAATCATGTTAAAGCAAAATTGTTGGATGCTCCTTTACAACAGGACCATCTCTTTGGCAATAAGGCTGAAGAAATTCTAAAAAGGATGGAAGGTAAAGCTAAATCTATGCAAACTGTGAAAGGTTTCTTACAAGTGCAACCTCCAAGATTTAGTAGGCACTGGCCTACTAAGAACTGGACTTTTCCAGTTCCTTCGAGTGCCACTCAAGTCAAACCCAGACATTCCAAAGGCACCAGGTTTCAGTCCCAAGGGACTTTCAGAACTAAGTAGTGGTTTGCCTCCTCTTCCAAATCTGGAAACAACAAGACACCTCCCTATGGTAAGCAGTCTTAATGACTTCCCTCTAGACTTACCAAGCACTTACCTTTTAGCCACCCCTTTGGGGGGAAAACTGTCTCTTCTTGCAAAAAACTGGCAACTTATAACCCAGGACAAATGGGTTTTTAATATAGTATCCCAGGGATACAGATTTCATTTCCACACGTTGCCATCTCCAAATGAATGGCCAGACCTGCCCCCAAATCAGTGAGCAGAGGCCCAGAAACAAGTACTTTCCCTCATGAACATGGGGGCTATTCATCTAGTACCAGAAGAGGAAAAGGGACAAGGTTTCTATTCAAGACTTTTCCTGGTACCCAGAAAAGACAAATCATGGCAACCAATTCTGGACTTATCTACTCTAAACACCTTTCTGGACATTCCAAAATTCAAGATGCTGACTCTTCACCAGTTACTTCCTATGCTAGGCAAAGATGCCTGGTTGGCAACTCTAGATTTAAAAGAGGATTACCTGCATATCCCAGTCAGGGAATCTTGCAGAAGATACCTCCGCTTCAAAGCAGGCTACTTGTATTACCAGTTCTCTGCACTGCCCTTCGGCTTATCTACTGCACCCAGAGTCTTTACAAAGTGCCTGGCTCCAGTAATTGCATTTTGCAGGCAAAGAAATATTCAAATATATCCATACCTGGATGATTGTCTAATTCAGGCAGAAAACAAGGACATTCTTCTAAAACATCTGGTGTTTGTAAAAAGGGTTTTAACTTGTCTAGGGTACACTATAAACGAAAATAAATCACAATTGGTACCCTCTCAAAAAATTACATTCCTGGGTGCAAGCTTGAATACAACTGCCCAGATGGCTTTCCTTACGCTAGAAAAGCAAATTCATTTGGTGACTTACTTCAAACAGGTGACCACAAAAACCCTGCTTTCTGCAAGGCAAATATTGCAAGCCTTGGGGTTCATGGCCTCCTGCATTCTTCTAATTCCATATGCAAGACTGCATATGAGGAAACTTCAGTGGTTTTTAAAAAGTGTATGGAGTCAACATTGTCACAGCCTGGAAACAATGATTCCTATCATACCTTGCCTGCGCCTAGAGTTCCTATGGTGGGCAGAGGCCTGCCACCTGAGCAAAGGACTGCCATTCACACCACCCAAACCCTAACTACAGATGCATCAGACTATGCATGGGGGGGGGGCTCATCTGGCAGGGAAGTGCATTCAGGCAAATGGAGCCCAAATCAAATGCACCTTCATATAAATCAAAAAGAAATACTAGCTGTACAGAACGCACTGACAGTCCTCAGACTACCTTCATCCAGGACAATTACTGATAAAGACGAATAACACCACGGTTATGTGGTACTTAAACAAGCGGGGGGGGGGGACACTCCTACCCCCTCTGCAGACTAGCCATGGCATTGTGGAACACGGCCTTGAGCTATCAAGTACAACTAAAAGCTCAATTCCTGCCAGGAAAGCTGAATACTCTTGCAGACGAAGTAAGCAGAAATCTCTTGGACCCACACGAATGGAAACTGGAACCACGGATTTTCAACATGTTGACACGGAAATGGGGGAGCCCAGATATAGATCTTTTTGCCTCACCCCAGAACTATCAGTTGGACAAATTTTGCGCAAGAACTTATCACAATAAAGCCTGGAAAGTGGATGCTCTGTCCTTCAGCTGGAAAAACCCATCAGTCTATGCCTTTCCCCCTATGCCTCTGCTCTCCAAAGTTCTACTAAAAGTCAAACAGGACAAACCAAAAATGATTTTGATTGCTCCAGACTGGCCTCGCCAACACTGGTACCCACTCCTACGCAGTGTGTCACACATTTCACCATGGCACCTGCCTCAGGCACCTTCCTTACTGTCTCAGCAGAACAACCAAACCCTGCACCTTCAGCTCCAAACTTTGAATCTTGCAGCGTGGCTAATCACCTAAATTCACCCTTAGCATCCCTCAGCAAACCCGTGATGGATGGTATTTTGGAGGCGAGAAGACCTAGTACTAGAAAATCTTATGCTGACAAATGGAAAAGATTCTGTGCCTGGAATCAATCTCAAGGGATAAGCACAGCAGTGCCCAACAGTCCTCAGATTTTGCTATACTTAACTGAGATGCTTCACAAAGGCCTGTCTTTTTCTTCCATAAAAATCCATGCCTCAGCCTTTTCAGCTCATTACAACACAGAACCTCCCCTCTTCTCTCAGCTAAAGCAGTATCTCAGAGGGGCCAAAAACTTGAGACCACCCAGGAGAGCTCCAACCCCTGCCTGGGACCTTCATTTTGTATTGGAGAAATTCACTCTCCCTCCTTTTGAGCCAGCTGCTACTGCAGACTTAAAATTTCTTTCCTGGATAACAGCCTTCCTTTTAGCAGTCACTTCGGCTAGAAGGATTTCTGAATTACAGGCTCTTATGGCAGTGGAGCCTTTCATCATTTTTCATGCGGACAGAGTATCTCTCAGGACTAACCCGTCCTTCATGCCCAAGGTGGTATCCAGTACGGCTCTTAATCAGACCATTCATTTGCCAACTTTCTTTCCCAATCCACAGAATAAGGGGGAGCGGATTCTGCATTCATTGGATGTGCACAGACAACTTAGATTTTATTTGAACAGGATTAAAATCTCAAAGAAAATCTGAACAACTGCTGGTAGCATTTGCTGCAGGGGCAGAGGGAAAGGCTATTTCAAAGCAAACCTTTTCAAAATGGATAAGCCATTGTATTTGTTTCTGCTATAAGCACCATGGAAAAACTATCCCCCAGGGGATCCGATCCCATTCCACCAGGGCTGCATCTACTTCTACAGCCTTTCTCAGAGGTGTTCCTACCAGGGATGTTCTAGAAGCTGCTACCTGGAGTTCAGTTCATACTTTCACCAAACATTATCATTTACCAATTTTCTCTAAATCCAGAGCTGGCTTTGCCACTGCTGTTTTGCAGGGCCTTATAGCTGGTCCTAATGCTGTATAAATCCATCCTCCCAACCATAGCTTTGGGAATCTACCCAAATGTAATGACTGCAACAGTGAAACACAAAGAACATAGTACAGTTGTGTACACTTACCATAAATGTAGATGTTCGAGTGTATTCACTGTTGCAGTCCTAGTTACCCTCCCTCCAGCCCCCTGTTTTTTTCTCTTACTATGCCTCTACTTTCTTTTACTACACTTATAAGCCTTTTTGGTGTATTTGCTTTTGTTTGGAGGTATACTTTTTGTGTTTTAAATTACTTATATATTTGGCTCCCCATTTGGGGGGCACCTGGCATCTGGGACAAGAAAAACTGATGTAATGGCGTCGGCTGCATGTTTTGTACCCCTGACGACCTGATGTCATGGAAGAAGGTACAGCAACCGACGCAGGACCCAAGACTTTGTTAATCAGGCCGACTGAGGGCTACCTGCCAGCAGGTTACCCAAATGTAACGACTGCAACAGTGAATACACTCGAACATCTACATTTATGGTAAGTGTACACAACTGTACTTTCTGCCTCCCCTGGCTGTGCATAGCAAGCATACTCTCCTAATCTGTAGCAAGATGTATTGAGAAGTTTACTCACCACCACATTAGCAGACAGTGACTCAATCGAAATGACACCTATGGAGACAGTTAAATAGTTTAATTTTCCAAACTGTGCAGATCTTAATACAAGAAATCATTCCAAATAGGTCGAATAATGATGTTTTGACACACTCCAGCAGTAGACATGTGGCTGCAATGGAGTCTTACACACAACTGAAAAAAATGGAGGCGAAAAGAGGCGTTAACTAACAGAGCTAGGCTACAGGAGAACAGCTAAGACAAAATACAAGAAAAGCAATTTCTTAGCTGAACAGCAAATATACAAGCATGTGTAACATGACACTCCCCACCTGAAATCTTTAGATTTCACCAAATAACAATAAGCAATTAAGTCCATGATGATAGTTGGAACCTCTTTATCCTCTAGAACCTGTAAAACAAGAGGGAGAGGAGAACAAGAGAGAAAATGCAAACATCATAATGAATTCTTGCTGTTGCTGACACCTCTGAAGACCTGGGCAAGCAGGAACAGATCAAAGTTCGGGTAGCAGAATCTGAAGATGCGTTTTCGTGCTTGGAAGGAAGTAATACCAGATCGGTGACAGGTCTGATTTTCTTTGTCGGAATCAGGGTTTACCATTTCAAAGTTGGAATCGGCATGATTTGTAATAACCTCTTGGAGAAGAAATCCTGGGGGAGATGTCCAAGAAATGTCCTGAAAGGCAGATGCTGATACAGTACGGGTCACACAATCAGCAGGGTTGATGTCGGTAGGAACGTAATGCCATGGGTAGGGAGTAGAAAACTTCCTAATGCATTCCAACCTATTACTAACATACACATAGAACTGTCTTGCTTGGCTGTGTATGTATTCAAGTACTATTTTAACTGTCTGTGTAGAAGTCAAAGGAATGAATTTTCATGTCCATTTCAAATTTTATGAGCTCAGCAATTTCAACAGCTTACACTGCTGCACATAGTTCGAGCCTTGGCACGGTATGAGCAGGTTTTGGAGTGAGCTTTGCCTTACCAAGGACAAATCCGACAGTTACCTATCCATGTAATCCTATAACTCTGAGGTAGGCCACAGCAGCTATAGCTTCAATGGAAGCATCAGAGAAGATGTGAATCTCTCTGTTGATAGCATTGATACTTCATGTAGGGGTGTAGCAGTGTGGTATTTGAAGTTTCTCCAAGGCATTCAAGGAATCCCCTCCAAGTTTCCCATCTACATTGTTTTTCTTAGGGGAGAGGAAGAGGAGTATCCCAATCCACAAGTTCAGAACTAAGCTGTCTTATAATAGTATCTTGCCCTGAATGGTAAAGGGTGCTATGAAGTCCAGTGGATCATAGATGCTGTTTACTACAGATGAAACTCCACGTTTGGTGAAGGGCTTGTCACAAGCTGACATTTGAAATATGAATAAGTCTTGCTTGACATTCCAAAGCAGCCCTAGGCTGTGTTGCATGAGGGTGATATTAGACCCTAGTTCAAAGTTCTTTAGACTGTCAGCATGGTCCTCCGAATAAAAGGCCCCATTTACCTTGACACTGTTGGAGACTATCTTGTGAGGTCTGAGATTAGATAAATTCAGTTTATCTTGAGTTCTGCAATGAGATTGATCGCTTCTTCCTCTTTGGGAAATGATTTAATCCCGTAATCTACATAAAAGTTTCTTTCAACAAACTGATGTGCATCAGACCCAAATTCTCTTTCACCTTCTTGGGCAGTTCTTCTCAACCTCTGTATTGCGACTGCAGGAGATGGGCTGTTACCAAAAACATGTACCTTCATCCGATAGTCTATGACTTTGTTGTTGACACCATTATTGCAGTACCACCGAAATCTGAGGTAATTTCTGTTGTGTTCACGAACAATGGAATATTTGTTGGATGTCAACCATTACCACAATCAATTCTTGTCTGAAATGGATCAAGACCCCAATTAGATTATTCAGATTAGGCCCAGAGAGGAGAAGGTCATTAAGAGAAATGCCTTCATGGCGAGCACTTGAGTCAAAGACCACTCTGATTTGGTCTGGCTTGCGAGGGTGATACACACCAAAACATTGAAGCTACCAACATTCTTCCCCTTCCTTTAGGGGAGGTGCAGGTTCAGCATGATCTCTATCAAGCATCTTCTGCATGAAGTGAACAAAGGGCTCTTTCATTGCAGATTTCCTGTTTAGGGTGCATTCTAGAGAAATAAACCATGACTCTGCAAGCTACTTATTGTTTGGCAGTTTCATTCTTGGGGTACAGAATGGTAAAGGTGCCACCCAGCTGTTGGAGTTGTCCCTGATAAGAATTTGTCACTCATAATTTTCAAGAATTCCTATCTTCCTTGGTGGCTGCCAACTGATTGTCTCCACTAGGGGTATCAAACACCATAATAACAATATTATCATTCCAGGAGTCTAAGCCATAGTTGTAGCCTCGGATGACTTGCTGTGGCTTACCATTACTGCATAACCTTTCTTTTACACAGTAGTGATGAAGACAGGGTTCATAACAAGTATTGTGTCCATTTGGAAGAGCATACATCTTGAAGGAAGTAACCCTGTTAGGTCTCCTGACCTTATCTAAACAGACGTTGCCTATAACAACCCAACCTAGGTCCAAGCGCTGGGCATATGTAGCGTTGTTTGGGCCATTGATATATTCCCATACCTTGTGTACCCTCAGAATGTCTCTACCAAGCAGTATCAGGATTTCAGGGTCTATATCAAGGGATGATATTTGGACAGATATGACCTTCAAGTGAGGGTGATGAGAAGCAGCTTCTGAGGTAGGAATCTCTTGCCTGTTGATAGGAATCTGGTTGCACGTGATGAGAGTGGGCAGTGGAATTTTTAGGTTGCCATTGAGAGGAGCTACTATAAGACCACTAGCTGTCCTGCAAGAGATTTCTGTAATGCCAGCACAAGTGCCCGGAGTATAAGGCAGGGCATCCCCTGTTATGTCGAGCAGGTCAAAGAACTCTGATCTAGCAAGAGATCAGTTACTTTGCTTGTCGAGAATAGTGTACAGTCTTACGGCTCTTTCAGGATGACCCTTGGGGTATACACGGACCAAACATATTTTTGCACAAGATTTTTCACCGAGTCCTTCTCCACAGACTTCAGTACACGTGACTGCAGCTGGAGTAGGAGCCACTGTTTGTTCTACGTTCTCGCCACCTTGCCTTGCCTCGGGAGTGTTAACTGTAGATGGGGTAGAAGTAGGTTGAAATGGATGAAGTGTTTGTACATGATCATCACTGTCACATTCCATGCACTTGATAATGGCTTTACAGTCCTTATGAACATGCTTGGTAGAAGCACAGCATCTAAAACATACCCCATATTTCTTAAGAAGTTCCTTGCGTTCTTGCAGGGTTTTTTTTTTTCCTGAAATCAATACATTTTCTGAGTGGGTGAGGTTTTTTTATGTATGGGGCATTGGCAATTTGGGTTTTCGATTTTCTTGCTTTGCTCTCCCTTGTTGGGAACTGTAGGAGGTGTAGGTATGACATTGGTCCATTTAACTGAGACCGGACCTCTGCGGTCTCTGTATGAGCTGCTCAAGTTTGTAAGCTTAGAAGAGGGTGGACCTGGAGCATGGAACTCTCCAAAGGAGAAGCTTGGGTCATTCTTTGTCTCTGCAATTTTCCTGATGAATTTGCAGTAATTTGATCCAACTGTTGTCCATTTTACTTGGATATCATATGGGAGCTTTGAAACTATTGGGTTAACCCCACAAGCAGTATCCAGATAACTGAGGCCTGGAAAGTGTGTCTTCCTTGGCTAGCTGAAGTTCGGAAAGAAGGTCACTAAGCTCTTGAAACTTTAGATTGTCCTTGTCAGATATCTTCAGGAAACTTTGCAGCCTCTTGAATAAAACCTGCTCAATGACTTCAGGGCTGCCAAAGCTACGTTCCAGTCTGTCCCAGGCAGCATTAAGGACCACAGCTGGGTTAGCAGTATGAACTGCCTTGAGAAGCTGATAAAGAAAAATACTTCAAAAGACCAAAAGCATAAGGTTCAGTTCAGATATCTTTATTCTTGCACAAGGAGACAAAAAATGCAGTTACAGAGTTTGTCTGACTAAATCAGGAAGTGTCACAGTTATTATACCTTTCTTTCAAGGCATTGCCCACTACGACTGACGTAGCAGATCACCAGTTCGCAATTCTGTTACTTTACAGATGTTTCTCACATTTCTAGCTGACTCTTCAAAGTTTAAAAAAGATTTTTTTAGTAAACCGGATGGTCTTGACCACCGGTCAATTATAACTTTCTTGCTATGTGATGTTACAAGTCTCGGTACTATGGCTAATTCAAGCACAATGCAAGTACAGATTTCTGAAGCCGTTTATTGTTCATTATATCTAACTATCTTGCAGCTTGTGCACTTTGTCATCAGCACGAACAGAGCTTATTGTCCATAATAAATGGATCTACAGAAATTATTATTATTCTCCATTTAATTTCCTGACCTAGCAGAAAATCACCTGCTTTCCAGTACATTTCCAAGGCATAAACATGTATTTTGCTGTGCTAGCAAACTAGGTCAGAGTGCATCTTGCAGTGTCAGAAAGCACAATTTCAGAAAAGCATATTTTCAGTTTCAAATAGAACTAATGCTGCATATAGAATAAAAATGTGTTAATCTTCCCTTATTAAAATAAGCATTGCACACATATGTTAATACATATTTTTCTAACAGAAGCTCAGTACGCTCAGAGGAACTGGGACCAAGCCACCTGATGAGCAAATTTAGTTCTTCGGTAGCTGTAATGTCCAGATCAGCAACTGCAGACTTAAAGGTGGATTTCCAGCCTATGTAGTTCTCAGGTCTGTTGTCAAACCGTGTGAGGCCAGTTTTGATAAGATCTTTGCAAAGCATGTACTTTGCGGCCTGTGACACTTCTGTGTCTTCAGACTTTAAGTGAGAAGCTGTTGGTTGAACAGTGTTGGCCACATTAACAGTGGGACCATTGCTGAACAACATTGGGATGGTGCAAGGACATTAAGCTGAGGAACTGGCTGAGAGCTCATAAGTGCAGGAGCTTGCAATGGTGCAGAGGCTCGGTTGACCGAAGGTTGGTGACTACCGCCATAATATGGTAGGGTTAGCTTGAGCAGGGCTAGGTGTATCGTACTGACCTTGGTTGAGAGGTACTGTAGCAGTAGTCACTGGGAGTAATAGTTCTGAGAAAGTGTCTCTGGCTTCGGGATCATCAGATAAAATAGAATGCATGTTGCTTTGGTTGAACACATAGTCTGTAGTGCGTTTAAGATAACTCTCCATGTCCACTGGACCTATGCTGTCTCTGTCACTCCCACTAGCAGCCTGCTCTAGAACTCTTAACCTTGCCATAGCTGTGGCATGTTCACACTGTTTTTCTAAGGCCTCTATTTCAGCCCTTTTGCTGATTGCTTCAGCCTGCCTTTCTGCTTTTTTTGTGAGCAGCGTCTACCTCTAACTGTGCCTTCCTTTCTATGAAGGTTGCCTGAATCTTAGCAGCTTCTGTTTAGACTGTAAAGACCTACTAGATCTGGTAAATGCAGAGCGATGGAATCTAGATTCATGGGGTTGTGTAATTCTGACTTCAGCCTTAGTCTTTGTTTGTAATGCCAAGCTGTTCCTGTCGAGATTAAGCTGATCAAACCTCTTTAGTTCTTCTTGTGCTTCCTCAGTGTTATATCTCTGTAATAAATTGACATATTTTATGCATAGTCTCTGATAGCTTTGATAGGTAGCAATAAATTGCTTGAGTGCACCCTCTAATTGCAGTGCATCATAAGCAGGTTGAGAGAGGGCAGACATACAGTTAACAGTGTTAGTCCATGAGTAAGCAGGATTGGATAACAATTCTTCCCTGTCAGTCTCATAATTCAGTTTTGCCTTCCATGTAAGCTTAGAAATGTGTTTTGCTCTTACACTTGGATTAGGGATTTGATCTTGGTCTGCAATAAATTTTGCATCTTGCTGTGTATCAGCCTCTGCTGAAAGTGTAGTGCTTTGCTGAGACATTGTGCTGGTAATAAAACAGTTAATGCTGAAGTCTTCTCTGGGACAGAGAAAGATATCAAAATGTATACATTCTGAACTAGCTGGGTTTGTAGGGCATTGGTTTGCAAGAAGCTTGACAGTGCAGAAAAATGTCACTTTCAGTTTCACAGTGCTGCAAGCATGGCTCAGGGAAGAATAAAACAGTTTCTGTGAAGACATATGCAGTGCCCGCAACAAATGCATATATATATATATATATATATATATATATATATATATATATATATATATATATATATATATAAACACAGTCCTTGCAAACAATCATTGCTGAATTGCTGACTCACCAAAGAATTATGCTGTGCAGAGAGTATCTTGCTGGAATTTAAAGGCCCAAGTGAGCAAACAAATCCTTAGGAGACGGGCCTACACTCTAAATTTAAAGGCACGAGAAAGTCTTTCAGTAGCTGCCTTGTGTTCTGAGACTGTTGTAAAACTTCCATAAACTGCCAGTCATATCCACACTTTGTAATTTATGATTAAGCAAGCTCTTTATGCAACAAAGAAGTGTATAAGTACAGGATGCAAACTTATTCTTAAATTGCACTTTCCAAGTCCATCTACAGCACCCCACTAAATATTCCAAAGTGTTCAATACATTATTCGACTGTTCTGCCTCCGCTGGCTGTGCATAGCAAGTGTAATCTCCTAATCTGTAGCAAGATGTGTGGAGAAGTTTACTCACCACCACAGATAGTGTTAGCAGGCAGTGACTCAATCAAAATGACACCTGTGGAGACCGTTTGTTTGTTTGTCTTTTCGGCTTTTCCCAGTTAGGGGTCGCCACAGCGGAACTCCGGTCTGCTAATGATTGGCAGTAGATTTTTTTATGGTGCCGAGTTGCCAGCCCAACGCCCAACCTTCAGCGAAGGCATGGCCATTCACGCATGTCTTTTGGAGGCCACTCGACCACGGGTAGGACATGCAGACTCCACACAGAAGGCACTCCATCCGATAATCGAACAGGAGAACCTCTTGCTGTGAGGCAACAACGCTACCGCTGTACCACCGCGGCTTACACCTGTGGAGACCGTTAAATAGTTTAATTTTCCAAACTGTGCAAATCTTAATACAAGAAATCATTCCAGATAGGTCGAATAATGATGCTTTGACACACACCAGCAGTAGACATTAGACATGTGGCTGCAATGGAGTCTAACACACAACTGAAGAAAATGGAGGAGAATGGAGGCATTAACTAACAGAGTTAGGCTACAGGAGAATAGCTAGGACAAAATACAAGAAAGGCAATTTCCTAGCTGAACAGCAAATTAAGCATGTGTAACATGACACAGTCTATGCTAGGCATATAGTGTAGAAAGGTTGGAGGGGGTAGTGGAATAAAAGGATGCCTAGTTGCATTATGTCTACAAGAAAGTCAGACTCCATCCATTTCTTCAGAAGAACATAGGATAGAGGTACGTAGGCAACAAAAGTTCTCCATCATCTGCAGAAAAAGCTACAACAAAATAAACCTGAATTTCCTTTACGTCAGGCATACTATTAACTTGGGTACTTTTCCGTTATTGGGGCAACACTTCCATCACGGTAGTAGGTGCACGCAATACTGTCACAGCTGCTGTTTGTAACTAAGCAGCTTTATATGGTAGAGCTTTAGAGCTCAAGGATTGGGGTCAAGTGAGTGGGGAGAGGGGGCGCAACTATATTACTCTGTAAGAAGTAATTATTTTTTTCACAGACTAGTGAAAGCATTGAAATGCCCCCTTTTCTACACCCTGTACACCTGCTCTTCATGGAGGCCTTTTATTTTTCAGCAGCAGGACTACCTTTTTATTTATTTATTTTTTTTTAATGTTTTGCTCCTTTTATTATAAAGAACTCTATTGGATTTCGTGGACAGGGTTTTCTGGCATAGCAAACATTTTAAATGTTGGCGCTATAAAAGTATATAAAGTTGTTCTTCTGTAATATCATTACCTGTGTACATTCTTGTACACGTTATGTCACTATCCCAGAAATCAGCCGTGGCTTCTCACCTGCTCAAAAAAAAATTGTTTGAGAATGCTGGGAAACATTCCGTAAGTTTGCAGTTCATTCATTTCTATTTCACTTTGTGTAACATTTGAAGACTGCTGTTAATGTCAGATTTGCTGGCGAGATGCACCTGTTGGACAAGGAAGTGACTGGCAACACTTATTTTATAGTTGTGTACTGCATGAATCATGGATATCAACTGCCCCTGATTTTGCCTCATGTTTTTGTCTTGTCACTTGTAAAATGTCTTTATTTTCTTGTAAATTATCAAATAGTACAGTGAGTGTATAATGCTAGACATTAGAGTTCCATACTACTTATCAGAACTGGATCGTGTTCAAATAGAGACTTAACCAGGGTAATGGACAACAGCCATCTATGCCGATATACATTTGGTATGTCTATCTATCCACAACTCCTATAAAATAATGTCCTAATGGCGTTAAAAGTGTTGCCCCAATAATGGAAAAGTAACTTAACTTGTCCAAATAAGCAAGTAAGAATATACTGGTATACCTTAATTTAGCTTCTTTTTAGGCTATGTCAAAAATATGTTGAGGTACAGCAAACATAGTAAAATTCTTATACTAGAAAGTGTTGTGGTAATATAATGAGCATATGTCACATTGTAGCCCCCCTTTTAAATTTTGTAATCCTTTTTATTTCTGGCATGCATTTTATCCAAGGTTGTTAGTTGAACTCGAGAGAATGTTATATTTTGGGAGAAAAGAAAAGGAATTTGAGAATATAATCTCAAAGTAGAGACTAAATGGCTTGGATGAAAACATTTTTTGCACAGAGGAAAATAGAAAAATAGACTCATGGAAGAGTTTTTATAGCAAAGATGCTGATCAAAAAATGATGACTGATGTTTAAGAATACACAGAAGATATTCAGGACTTTTCTAATGGAGGGGGTTTAAGAAGGTATGCAGTTTAGAATTTACATCTTATTTGATAGGTAGACAAATAGGTAAATGTGTGGAGTATTTGGCTCGTGCCTGCCGCAAACATTTGCTTTATGTCGCTTTGTGTGTTGTATGGCTATATAAGCCTGATATTATTGGAGGAGTGGAAAGTGCCCACAATGCCGTTGAAAGAAAATGTATTTTGATTGCTAGTCATATGAATAATTATTGCTGTAGTATCCTAACTCTCTGACATTTGCTATAGTGATGAGAAAGCATGTCTATTACTCCTTATTTTAAGATTTATATGTTTCTTAACAGACAAATCCGAGTATGTACACAGTCACCAGCATTGCATATTTGCAGGGCAAAAGGGTCTAGCATGCTCAGGTGTTAAGGAGCAGTTTGTTTCAGGACTTTTTTCCAAGAAAAGGTTCTTCTTCCATTTAGTATCTCAAGATTGCATATGCCTTGTGTGACTCCTTAACTCACATTTTCTGAAAATGTGTGCTGTAAGGATCACTGCTACCCCAAGAAGTAAAACTGCTGTTGCATGTGCATCATCACAGAAGAGTTTCATCCTGCTGATGCTGAAAGTGATGGAGCTTAAAAAAACCTTGTAGGTAGCCTGGGAGTGATTTTGCAACTTCAAAGGAAGATCTCTTAGACGGAAGTTAATTTCACCATAGAGAAGGCTGGGTTAAACTGAAGACTCTAGATTTATAACTTTGAAAGTTCATACTGAGAGTTTTGGTTTAAACACTGATACATCTGTAAAGAGCAAGGTTTACAAAGTGTTAATTTCTTTCCTGAAAAGAGAGTATGTGAGGCCAGTACAGACCGGAGCTGTGTTACTGTCACAGTAAACTGAAGTAATTTGTGTAGATATAAAAGTATAGTCTTTGTTGCAAAACTTAAAGGGAACTTTATGCTGTCGTAAACCACTGTTTTTAAAGCTTTGTTTACAGGTTTAGATCCATGATTTTATGGTGAAAATATTTCCATGTTACTATGTATGACTATTAACAAATGTCTGCCTCATGTCACAAGACTTTGCTTAAAATTAACTTGAGTACTTTTTCGTGCTTTATATTAGATGTGTACACTCCTTGGGCAGAGGCACTTTGTTCTCTCTCCTTTTGCACTCTTACGTAATTCTTCTGCATTATGTCAACAGGAAAAAGCTCGGAGTCAGAAACAGGAAGAGCAGCTTAAACGGTTGCATAAAGACTTGGGTCCTATTGCTGTGAGCACATCTCATCCTGCAGGTATAGGTGCAAAAAGTTTAAACAAGCTTGGTTGTTAAATTATATGATTACTTGCAATGAGATGTCTGTTAAGGTTAATGAAGAATTATAAATACCAACACTAATGTCCTTTAAGTTGCCCTCATTTTTGTTCAGGCCTTAATTAAATTGTAAATTTGGAAGTAAAACATTGCTGGCTGAAGTTTATTAGATGTGTGGAATAGTTTCATTGCATCCAGAAGTTTTATGGCTGTTGAAAATATGGCACAGAAAGGAAAGTGAAGTCACGACACCTGCAGCAATTAGAAAGACCCCAAAAGTACCTCACCAGGAGGATCAAGGGACTCAAACAGATGCCATATGCTGCTCGGTTAAAAAAACTCCAGCTCTACTCAGTTGCATACCACCTACTTCGAGGCGATCTATGCCTGACATATAAAGCTATGTCCAACCCAGAATTAATGGACATGCTCCACCTCAGTAAATCTAAATCCCTTAGTGCCACGGGCTCGAGGGACGTGAACCTCAGCACAGAAATAAATAGAACATGCTGGAGTGACAGATTCATAACCCAGAGGCTGCCTTCACTCTGGAATAGAATTCCAATTCATGTTAGGCAGAGCACCTCACTGACTCTCTTCAAGAAGAATCTTGATGAGTGGCTGGGGGATCGTAGGTTTGTCCCGGGGATTACTTCCGTGTCACTATTAGACAGAGGCACAGTAAACTAAACTTTAAAAAGGGCACAGTATACTCAAATCAAGGGGTGGCGTAAGCCAAACACAATTGGGCTAGGCTTATAAATGCCCCAGGGCAGATAGCCTAGTATGAACCTATAAGAGAGCATGCACAGCAAAGATGTTCTTCATCTCACATTGCTGCCGTCCTTACACTTGGGTAGTCCGCTGTCCTCGGTCGGCCCGAATATCAAAGTATAAGGCTGACGTCGGTCAAGGCGCATTTGACTGACATCAGGACGTCAGGGTACAAATGCGCATGACCGACGTCATATCCTCAGTCTTTTTTGCCGCATGGTCCGATGCAGAAGCAGCATTGCAAATGCCGGTTGGCGTTCTGAGATTTTTCGATTTCGAAGTTTCAGACCGAGTTCAAAGTTGGCTAAGTACCCCGTTGGGGAATATTTTAGTTTTTCTTGCCTCAGTGATTTACCGGATGTCAGAAAAAGTCAATAATTGCATTTCTTGTGGGAAACAGATACCGCATAGAGATTATCATACTTTGTGTATTCCTTGTTTAGGGCCTGAGCACGACGTTGTTGGGTGTCGCTCTTGTGCTAGATGCAATAACTGCACTATAAAGAGGAGGTGGGGTTGTGCGAGGTTAGTCTTTGGGAAGCGGTGCAATTATAAAATGCCGTCGGATGCTCCGCCCGCTTCTTCGAAGAAGCGCAAGGACAAAGCTGTTAAGCCTAGGTTAGAAGAACCGTCTGTACCGGACGCCGGTTCTTTAGAGGTGTCGGTGGAGCCGGTGGCTCCACCGGAGGTTTCTTTGGGTTCCCAGGGAGAGACTTTATTATTGCAAGATGTGGCCTCTCAGGAGGCAGGTCAGGCTGAAGGGGCTTCTCAGGTTACTATACTCCCCTCCCTTCCTAGGGTGGCTAGGCCCTCTCCTTCTGTTTCCAGGGCTTCTCCCAGAGGCAGGCCAGGTTCAGCTTCAGTTGGTGTCACCCCTAGTTCTTCTGGAACTGTGCCCAAGAAGCATATGCTTAAAATGGCAGAAGATTTGATTTCTTTGATTAGGGGTTCTTTGCCCCCTCCTGATAAGAGACCTAGGGTGGAGCCTGAGCCAGGGAGTTTTGAGCAGGCTTCGGATGTTTCAGAGTCTTCGACTGAAGACTTGCAGGAGTATTCTCCTTATTCTGACTCTGATGTGGATGATTCTACTCCTTCTGCTTCTCCTCCTGAGGATTTTTCTTTTTCAGAAACTCTTCATTCTATGAGGGAGCATTTTAAGTGGGAAGGTCAGGACTTCTCTTATTCCAGGAAAAGGCTTAGAGAATTTTTGTTTTACCCCAGCATAGGCCTTTGGCTATACCTCCTGTTTTAGATGTGGTGGAAGATGTTTTGCAGAGGCTTCTCTTAATCCTGATTCTTTGCCTCCTGCTCCTGTTAAACCGGATAGATATTAATAGGTGACTGAAGCTCATAAGTATCTTTTAAGAGTCCTAGGGCAGACCCAGAAACTGTTAGTCAGGGGCCTAAAGGTGTTAAGGCTTCTGTTGTCAAGAATCCGGTTCCTTCAGACAAAGAGGCCAAGGCTTTGGATAGATGGGGAAAGAAAGTTTATACTTCTTCCACTCTAGCTATGAGGGCTTTGAATTGCCAGTTTCACATGTTAAAATACCAAAACTATCTCCTTTCACAATTGAAGTCTAAGGTTGATGCTCTGGCGGAAGGTATTGATTGTAAAGAGTTGCAAGATTTAGTACATGTTTCTGAACAGGTGGGTAAGCATTCTTTGCAATGTGGTTTTGATGCTGTACAGGCCTCGTCTAGGGTGGCTGCCACTGGGTCAGTTCTTCGCAGGCACGCCTGGCTGAGGGATCAGAATTTATCTGACCATGTTAAATCACGGATTTTGGATGCTCCTTTACAATCTGATGTGTTGTTTGGTTCTCCTGTTGAAACAGTCTTAAAGAAAATGGAAGACAAGGCTAAGTCTATGCAGACTGTTAAAGATTTTTTGCAGGTTCAGCCTCCAAAGTTTAGTAGAAATTGGCCTACTAAGGGGTGGATGTATCCTTCTTATGATTCCCAGTCTAGGGGTAGATCTAGGCGTGGTAGGGGCAGGGCTCAGGGCTCTTTCAGGCCTAGAACAGGAGTTCTCCTGCACAGTCTTCAGGTGAGGGCAGGGGTCAGTCCTTTCGTAAACAGACCCAATGACCTACCTTTTCAGCTGCCAGAGCCTTCTCGTCTGGCAGCACCTTTGGGAGGAAGGTTGGCACTTTTCAAAGAAAATTGGAGTTTAATTACCCAGGACAGATGGGTATTGGATATCATACACCATGGTTACAGGTTTTATTTCCATACCTTGCCTCCTTTCAAAGGCATGCCAGACGTTCCTCCTCCACAAAGAATAGAGGCTCACAAGCAAATTTCTCTGTTACTCCAAATAGGGGCCATTCAGCCGGTCCCTATGCCAGAAGTGGGCCTAGGATTTTATTCTCGCCTGTTCCTAGTACCAAAGAAAGGGAACACGTGGAGACCAATTTTGGACTTATCTATCCTCATCACTTATCTGGACATTCCCAAGTTCAAAATGTTGACGTTACAGCAGCTTTTACCTCTGCTGGGCAAAGATCATTGGATGGTAACTTTAGATCTCAAGGAAGCTTACCTTCATGTTCCTATCAGACTCAGTTGCAGGAAGTATCTGCGTTTTCGAGCTGGGACTTCTCATTATCAGTTCTCTGCATTGCCCTTTGGCTTATCTACTGCGCCCAGAGTGTTCACGAAGGTTCTGGCTCCAGTGATAGCTTTCCTCAGGTTAAAAGGAATACAGATTTATCCCTATTTGGACGATTGCCTGATTCTGGCTCAAGAAAGGGACGAGCTTCTTCAGCATTTGGATTATGTGATAGCAGTGCTAAGATGCCTGGGGTATTCTGTGAACGAAATAAAGTCCAGTCTAGTACCCTCTCAAGACATGTGCTTTCTGGGTGTGAGACTGAATACAGCATCCCAGATGGCCTTTTTGACCCCGGACAAACAAAAGAATCTTTCCCTTTACTTTCATCAGTTGTCTCATCAGTCCGGGCTGACTGCAAGGACAGTCCTTCAAGCCTTAGGGTTCATGGCATCTTGTATTCTGGTGCTTCCCAATGCCAAACTGCATATGAGGAAGCTACAATGGTATCTCAAAATGTATGGACACAGCACTGCCAGGATTTGGACACTGTCATTCAAATAATACCTTGCATTCAAAAGGAGTTTTGTGGTGGGCTCAGGAATGTCACCTAAACAAGGGACTCTCTGTGACCCGGCCAGAGGCGAGTCAGATTCTAACGACAGATGCCTCAGACAAAGCTTGGGGAGCTCATCTGAATGGAAAGTGGATACAAGACAAGTGGCCTGCCAGACTACAACATCTACATATCAACTTGAAAGAGATGTTAGCAGTCCAGTTTGCATTACTAGCCTTCAAGGATTTACTTCTTCCAGGGCAGGTGTTGATTCTAACAGACAACACAACTGTCATGTGGTACATCAACAAGCAAGGCGGAACACATTCTTATCCTCTATGCAGGCAAGCAATGATTTTGTGGGAGACTGCTCTCAGTTTACAGCTAAATCTTCAGGCAAGGTTTCTGCCGGGAGCACAGAATTCCTTAGCAGATGTGTTGAGCAGACAAATTATGGATCCCCACGAGTGGAAATTGGATCCTCATGTATTTCGGAAATTGACAGTGTCATGGGGAACTCCAGACATAGATCTGTTCGCTTCCCCACTAAACCACCAGCTGCCAAAGTTTTGCACAAAAAGGTTTCATCCCACAGCTTGGAAAGTGGATGCTCTTTCTTTCAATTGGAGCAATCTTCATGTGTATGCCTTTCCGCCTCTGCCTCTCCTCCCAGAAGTACTACTAAAGGCCAGACAAGACAAGCCAAGGATGATTTTGATAGCTCCAGATTGGCCTCGACAGCATTGGTACCCATTACTGAGGTGCCTGGTACGGAAGCCTCCATGGCCTTTGCCTTCGATTCCACACCTGTTGTCTCAGGAGGACAGTCATTTGCTCAATGTCAAGCTTCACTCTCTGCACCTAACAGCCTGGCATATTCTGTTTTGAACCATAGTGGGCCTCCACTTCCACAACAAGTTTTGAATGTTATTTTGGAAGCCAGAAGGCCTAGTACAAGGAAAGTGTACGCAGACAAATGGAAGAGATTTTTGTTTTGGAGTGCAGCAAAGGATTTTGATGTTTCTGGGCCTAATTTAAGTGTGGCTCTTCAATATCTTACTGAGTTACTGGACAAAGGTTTGTCCTTCTCTTCTATTAAGGTTCATGCTGCAGCAATTTCGGCTCACTATGATTGTGACCCACCATTGTTTTCTCATCCTTTGTTCAAGCAATTTCTTAGAGGGGCAAAGAATATAAGACCCCCACGAAGAGCTCCTACTCCTGCTTGGGATCTCAATTTTGTATTGGAGAAACTCACTCTACAACCTTTTGAGCCTGCAGCTACTGCTGAATTAAAGTTTTTATCATGGAAGACTGCTTTTTTGTTGGCTATTACCTCTGCAAGAAGGGTTTCTGAGTTGCAGGCCCTTATGGCAGTTGAGCCTTTCTTAATTTTCCATAAGGATAGGGTATCTTTACGTACTAATCCTTCCTTTATGCCTAAAGTGGTTTCAAGTGTGTCTTTAAACCAAACTATTCATTTGCCTACCTTTTATGCAAATCCCCAAAATAAAGGGGAAAAGATTTTGCACACTTTAGATGTACACAGGCAGTTGCGTTATTATTTGGACAGAACTAAAGGGTTCAGGCAGTCTCAGCAGTTATTTGTTTCTTTTGCTTTGAGTTCTCAGGGCAAGCCTGTGTCTAAACAAACTATTTCTAAGTGGATTGGGTTTTGCATTGCTTTCTGTTATTCCCATCATGGCAAGGAAGTTCCAGCTGGGATTAGGCCTCATTCCACTAGGGCTACTGCCACTTCAACAGCCTTTTTGAGAGGGGTGGCAACTAAGGATATTTTGGAGGCAGCTACTTGGGAGTTCAGTGCATACTTTTTCCAGGCATTATCACCTACCACTTTACTCTAAATCCAGGGCTGGTTTTGCCACTGCTGTTTTGCAGGGCATTTTAGCAGCTCCTGCTTCCTTATAATTTGGCCATCCTCCCTTTCCTCTGCTTTGGGATTCTACCCAAGTGTAAGGACTGCAGCAATGTGAGATGAAGAACATAGTACAGTTTTGTACCTACCATAAATGTAGATGTTCGAAGATCCACATTGCTGCAGTCCAATTTACCCTCCCTCCTTCCCCTCTATTGTTAGAGGTGGTTGTGTGGGTTGGGTGGTCAATTGGGTGTATATTGTCTATTGTATATATTGTACATATTTTTAGTGCTAGGATGGTTGGTTGTTGGTTTGCTGTCTTTTGGTTTTGACCTTTATTTTTAGGGTCTTCTGACATCTGGGGCAAGAAAAGACTGAGGATATGACGTCGGTCATGCGCATTTGTACCCTGACGTCCTGATGTCAGTCAAATGCGCCTTGACCGACGTCAGCCTTATACTTTGATATTCGGGCCGACCGAGGACAGCGGACTACCCAAGTGTAAGGACTGCAGCAATGTGGATCTTCGAACATCTACATTTATGGTAGGTACAAAACTGTACTTTCCATGCCTTTGACAAAGTAACAAACTAAAACCTCACTTCCCGATCTAAATAAAGAAATCATTGCTAAAACTGTTCAATGTTTGCTAAATTTACTTAGCATTGTCAACTTTTGTGATTTGGAGGTATTGAAAGGTAAACAGCTGGGTCATAGTTAGTTCAGTCACTTACCACCTTGTTTCTGAAAAGTAGTATTACTTAAGATTGGATTGAGAGTTTCAAACATAAAAGGAAGATTTGGTAACAGGCAGGAATGATGGAATATGAACTGATTCATTGCATTCCTGTCATACTTTGATTTCCAAGTTTTTATGGTTTGAACATTTTGATTTTGTTATCTCCAAGGATGTATTGATTAGCAAAGATTTTGTGACTTAAAAAACATTTTGATTTTTTAGTATTTTTAAGGGTATAGGTATTAATTAAACTGTGCCTTTTAAGTGTGCAAAATTTGGTCTTGGTTCATTGAAGAAAAGAATGTTGATTGTTTTATCTTGGTCAGTCTTCTGTTACGTGGCAGAAGTGAAAAGAGGCCTTAAAGGAACATTGGCATTTTACACTTTATCCTACCTCTCCCAACTCATCTTTGAATACATTAAGTAATTTTTCAACACATAATCTGAATAAGGTACAGGGTGGTGGGGGTGCAAATGCTGAGTGAGAGTCTCCAGAAACAAAATTAGAGAATTTTTGATTCAGCAAAGTGGTGGCACTGTAAAAGTATACATAGCCATCTTGGTTTATCACCAGCTGCTGTGATCACAGAGGATAAAAAGCACTTGTGGCTGGTTTGTTTAAAAACAGCAGAAACACTATACATTATCCAGTAGCAAATTCTGTTTTGAAAAATTTAAATTCAGCTTACCTTTTGCTTGTCTGTGGTATGACAGAAGCCCAGAAATCCATAGATGTTCATCGTGTTTCACTGTTGCAGTCATTACTCTTGGGTTATCCTGCTGGCAGGCTACCTGCAGTCGGCCTGAATTCCAAAGTCCTGGTCCGGCGTCGGTTGCTGTCGCCTCTTCCCTGACGTCAGTGCATCAGGGGTATAAAAGATGCAGCCAACGCCATTTTCTTCAGTCTTTTTTGCTGCGCGGTGCCCGAAGCAAAAGCAGTTCGCAAGTGCCAGTCGGCCGACTCCTGAGATTTTCAAATCCGAATTTCAGAACTGAAGTCTTCTTTAAAGCTAAGTACCCCATTGGGGAAACTTTTTTCTTGCTCCAGACCGATGTCAGAAAAAGTTAATAATTGTATTTCTTGTGGGAAGCAAATACCTCATAAGGATTTTCACTCTTACTGTATTCCTTGCCTAGGCCCTGACCACAACGTTGCTAGCTGTCGGTTTTCTGCTAGATTTAACCAACGCACTGTTAAGCGTCTGCTCGATTTTGCATTTCATTACTTTGGCCGAAGGTTTAATTATATAATGCCGTCAGAACAGCCGATGACCGGAGTTTACAAAAAACACAAGGACAAGGAAAAGGATAGGCATCTGAGGTCCAGGACTGACGACGAGGCCTCCGTTAGGCCAGTCGCCGGTTCTCAGTGAGGTGCTTTCGCAGCCCCTGGTGCCCGCTGCCTCAGAGCCACAGACCACTTCCGACTCCCACGTGGAGCCGACTGGGCCTCTGTATACTCAAGGTATTGGACACTCGGAAATCATTCCCTCAGATGGGTCCGGAGCCGCTGAGCAGGCATCGGCTTCTGAGGGTGTCTTCAGACCTACACAGTTATATGTTAAACCATCTTCAGCTTCAAAGACAAAGATTAAAGCAGCTCTAAAGACAAAGAAGCAAGTACAGCATTCTCCTACTTAGACTTCCATGCCTAAAAAACAGATGCTTAAAATGGCCGAAAACCTAATTACTTTGATCAGGGGTTCCCATCCCCCTCCTGATAAGAGGCCTAGGCAAGACACAGAATATGATTCTTCTGATCAGGTTTCTGTTTCCTCTGATTCCTCTACTGAACAGGATTATTCTATTCCTCCCTATGAGGATTCTAATGCTGAAGAATCCATTCCTTCAGCCTCTCCTCCTGAGGATTATTCTTTTGGGGAAACCTTGCATACCATGAGGGAGCATTTCCACTGGGAGAGCCAAGATTACTCAGAATCTAAGAAAAGGCTCAGAGACTTTCTGATATTACCTCAGCACAGACCCTTTGCTATTCCACCTGTTCTAGACATTGTAGATGATGTATTTTCAGAGTCCGGCCTGTCCCCTGACTCCTTACCCCCTGCACCTGCTAAGCCTGACAGATACTACAGGGTCCCAGATTCTCATAAATTCCTATATAAAAACCCCGCTGCTGACCCAGAAACTATATCTCAGGGTCCCAAAGGGGTCAAAGCTTCCACTACAAAAAACCCTGTCCCCTCTGATAGGGATTCTAGGGCACTGGACAGATGGGGGAAAAAAGTTTACACTTCTGCTACCTTGGCTGTAAGGGCTTTAAATTGTCAGTTTAATATGCTTAAGTGTCAGCAATAGTTAATGTCACTGCTTAAGCAGAAAATGTTGACAAATTCTGAATGTTCAGAGAACAAGGAAATGCAGGATTTATTGCATGCAGCTGAACAAGTGGGAAAGTATACTTTGCAATGTGGTTATGATTCGCTAGAGGCCTCTTGCAGGGCCGCTGTTACAGGTTCTGCTATTAGAAGGCATGCTTAGTTAAAGGAACAGAATCTATCTGATCATGTTAAAGCAAAATTATTAGATGCTCCTTTACAGCATGACACTTTGTTTGGTGCTAAAGCAGAAGAGGTGTTGAAGAAAATGGAGGATAAAGCGAAATCCATGCAGACAGTTAAGGAGTTTTTACAGGTACAGCCACCCAGATTTTGCAGGAACTGGCCTTCCAAAAATTGATCTTTTCCAGTGTCAGACAGGCCACAAAGGGGCAGATAGAGACATCCCAGAGGCAGATCTCAGCCCCAAGGCTCATACAGGCCTAAACAACGGGGTGCCCCTACCTCCAAAAGCGGAGAAGACAAATCACAACCTTACAGGAAACAGTCCCAATGACTTCCTCTGCCAGACCCAAGCACGTTTCTTTTGGCAGCCCCCTTAGGGGGAAAACTAGCACTTTTTTCACCAAATTGGCAAATGATTACCCAAGACAAATGGGTCTTGAACATAGTGTCCCAAGGCTGCAGGTTCCATTTTCACACTCTACCAAGGGCAAAAGGTATGCCAGACCTGCCACACAATCAATGGGCAGAGGCACAAAAGCAAATTACAGCCCTCATGGACATGAGGGCCATTCAACAAGTACCACAACAAGAGCAGGGGCAAGGATTTTACTCGAGATTTTTCTTGGTGCCCAGAAAGGACAAAACCTGGAGACCAATACTGGACCTGTCTATACTAAACATGTTTCTGGAGGTTCCCAAATTCAAGATGTTGACTCTACAGCAGCTACTGCCAGTGCTGGGCAAGAAGGCTTGGCTCGTAACTTTGGACCTAAAAGAGGTATACCTGCATGTCCCAATCAGGCAATCTTGCAGAAGATACCTCAGATTCATAGCTGGCTCAATGCACTACCAATTCTCTGCACTGCCCTTTATCTGCTGCGCCCTGGGTCTTCACAAAATGCCTGGCACCAGTAATTGCATTTTGCAGACAAAGAGGAATTCAAATATATCCTTACTTGGACGACTGCCTTATTCAAGCAGAGAACAAAGACATTCTTCTAAAGCATCTGGCGTTTCAAAAAGATTACTAATTTGCCTAGGGTACACAGTAAACGAAAAGAAATCAAAACTAGTACCCTCTCAAGAGATAATATTACTGGGTGTAAGCTTAAATACAACTGCCCAGATGGCTTATCTCACGCCAGACAAACAAAGGCAACTGACTTCTTCAAAAAGTTGGCAACAAAGACCCAGTTATCTGCAAGGAAAATCCTGCAGGCCTTGGGCTTCATGGCATCCTGCATTTTACTAATTCTGTATGCCAGATTGCATATGAGGAAATTACAGTGGTATCTAAAAAGTGTTTGGACTCAGCATTGCCACAGCCTGGAGACAGTTATTACCCTTATTCCCTGCCTGCAATAGGAGTTTCGATGGTGGGCACAGGCCTGTCACCACAACAAGGGTCTGCCAATCACTTTACCCACAGCCAGACAGACACTGACAACGGATGCATCAGATTATGCCTGGGGGGCCCATATGGCAGGAAAAGTTATTCAGGGCACATGGCCTGCAAGCCAGATGCATCTTCATATCAATCAAAAAGAGATGCTAGCTGTTCAGAATGCCCTGACCGCTTTCAAGGATCTACTTCACCCAGGACAGCTACTGATAAAGACGGACAATACTACTGTCATGTGGTACATAAACAAGCAGGGAGGCACACATTCCTATCCCCTCTGCAGACAAGTAATGACCTTGTGGGACACAGCATTGACTTATCAAGTTCACCTGCAAGCACAATTCCTGCCAGGAAAAGCAAATACTCTGGCAGACGAACTAAGCAGAAACCTCATGGATCCCCACGAGTGGAAACTGGATCCACAAGTCTTCAGGATGATAACAAGGCAATGGGGATGCCCAGACATAGATCTATTTGCCTCCCCTCACAACTGCCAATTACAGAGATTTTGCACAAGGATTTATCACAAACAAGCATGGAGAGTGGACTCCCTATCCTTCAGCTGGAAAAACCTAACAGTATATGCCTTTCCTCCACTGCCTCTCCTTCCCTAGGTACTCCTAAAGGTCAGACAAGAGAAGCCAAAAATAATACTGATTGCACCAGACTGGCCACGCCAGCACTGGTACCCAGTCCTAAAGAGCTTGTCTTAAGGTCCAGCAGGGATATTGCCTCAAACTTCTCACTTGCTGACCCATCAAAACAATCATATCCTGCACAGCCAACTCAGGATCTTAAATCTGGCAGCATGGCGGATAATGTAGCCATTCAGAACACTCCTCTTTCAAAAGCTGTTATGGATGTTATCTTGGAGGCCAGGAGGCCCAGTACCAGAAAATCTTATGCAGAAAAATGGAAGAGATTCTGTGCTTGGAACCAGGAACAAGGCATTGACATGTATGTACCAAATATTCCTCAGATTTTATACCTAACTGAGATGCTGGACAAAGGCCTTTCCTTCTCATCAATTAAGATTCATGCCTCTGCCATTTCAGCCCATTACAATACGGAACAACCTATCTTTTCTCATCCTTTAATAAGGCAGTACCTCAAAGGGGCCAAAAACATCAGGCCTCCAAGGGGAGCACCAGTTCCGGCATGGGACCTCAATTATGTCTTTGAAAAACTCACACTGCCTCCCTCTGAGCCAGCCTCAACAGCTGATCCTGGAAAACAGCTCTGCTCCTAGCAATAACCTCTGCAAGACGAGTCTCTGAGATACAAGCACTCATGACTGTGGAACCTTTTATCATTTTTCATCCAGACAGGGTTTCTCTGAGGACAAACCCTACATTTATGCCTAAGGTGGTGTCCAGTGTGGCCCTCAACCAAACCATTCACTTGCCTACCTTTTATCCAAACCAGCAGAACAAGTGTGAGAAATGTCTGCATTCTTTGGACATACACAGACAACTACGCTTCTACTTGGACAGAACTAAAGCTTTCAGAAAGACTGAGCAACTTTTAGTGTCATATGCTGCAGGATCACAAGGAAAGGCCATCTCAAAACAGACTATTTCTAAATGGATAGGTCATTGCATCCGTTTCTGCTATTCTCAGCATGGCAGATCAGTGCCTAAGGGCATTAAGCCTCATTCTACCAGAGCAGCAGCCACTTCAGCAGCCTTCCTCAGTGGAGTACCAACCAAAGACATCTTAGATGCTGCAACTTGGAGCAGTGCACACTTTTACAAAGCACTACCACTTACCTCTTTACTCTAAATCCAGAGCAGGCTTTGCCACTGCAGTGCTGCAGGGCCTCATAGCCTCTCCTAATCCTACTTAGCTCAGCCACCCATCCTCAGCTTTGGAATTCAACCCAAGAGTAATGACTGCAACAGTGAAACATGATGAACATAATACAGTTGTGTACCTACCATAAATGTAGATGTTCGAGTGTATTCACTGTAGCTGTCCAGGATGTCCTTCAAGGATGCATCTGCAGTCCTAACATATGGGTTGTCCTGCCTCAGGCAGCCCTTCGGTCGGCCGGATTCCAAAGTCTGGGTCTGGCTTCGGCTGATGTCGCACTCCACCCGACGTCATAGCTGCTGTGGTATAAAGGCATCAGCCGACGCCATTTTCCTCAGTCTTTCTTGCCGCGCGGTGCCCGAAGCAGAAGCTGTTCGCAAGTGCCGGTCGGTCAGATCCAGAGATTTCTACTACCGAAGACTTCTAAAAAGCTAAGTACCCCGTTGGGGACTCTTTCTTGCCTCAGCCGATGTCAGACAAAGTAAATAATTGTTTAACTTGTGGGAAACAAATACCTCATAAGGATTTCCACTCTTACTGCCTTCCTTGTTTAGGCCCGGACCACGACGTATCAGCTTGTGTAGCCTGTGCTTCTTTCAACCGACGGACGCTTAGACGTCGGTCGGAGTTTGCAGAGGAGTTTTTTGGTCCCGCTTTTGCTTACAAAATGCCGTCGGAGACTCCGACAGCACAATTAGTTAAAAAACGCAAGGAAAAGGACCGACACTCGCGGTCCGCGGTTTCGGCTGAAACCACGGTTAGGCCAACCGCGAGTGTCTCGGTTTCGGCTGAAACCGAGTCCTCTGTTCTTCCTTCGGCCGAAAACAGGCCTCCGGTATCTGAGGCTTCACAGAGCATGGTTGAATCGGCTTCAGAAATTGTTCCTACAGAAGCAAGCACCCAGGATTTATCAGATACTATTCCTTTAGACATATCTACCCCTGCACGTGGGGCTGCTAGACCCCCTGCATCCATGTCTATCAAGGCTTTTGCCAGGGCTAAAGCAGCTAAATCTTCTAAGGCCTTACCTGCTAAAATACCCTACCCTCACACAGGCCTACCTCTAGTTCTCAAATGCTCAGCCTGGCTGAGGATCTCATTTCTTTGATCAGGGGATCCCTACCTCACCCTGACAGGGCCTCTCAACCCCCTCCAGAGAAGAGGCCTAGGACTGAACCCCCGGAACCTGTTTCCACAGACAATACCTCGGATGACTCAGATGTCTCAGACCCTCAGGAAGGCCCATATTCTCCTTATGAGGATTCTGATGCAGAAGATTCCATTCCTTCTGCTTCTCCTCCTGAAGAATTTTCTTTTGGGGAAACCTTACATGCTATGAGGGAACACTTTCAATGGCAGGGCCAGGATTTTTCAGATTCAAGGAAAAGGCTAAGGACTTTTTTACACTTACCACAGCATAGGCCTTTAGCCATTCCTCCAGTACTAACAGTTGTTGATGATGCATATAATGATGCCTGTACTGCCCCTGATTCTCTTCCAACGGCCCCTGCCAAGCCTGACAGATATTACAGGGTCCCGGACACACACTACCATTTGTATAAGGCTCCTGTGGCAGATCCTGAAACCATTTCACAGGGCCCTAAGGCTGTGGCAGCTGCCTCTGCCAAAAATCCTCTCCCCTCTGAAAGAGAATCTAGAGCATTAGAGAGATGGGGTAAAAAGGTTTATACTTCTGCTACTCTTTCGGCCAGGGCCTTAAACTGTCAATTCCACATGATTCAGTACCAGGAATTTTTGTTAGACCAGCTAAATAAAAAGCTGTCCTCCCCTGAACCTATAGACCGCAAGTCCCTTCAGGAATTGGTGCATAACTCTCAGCAGGTCAGTAACCATTTTTTAAAATGTGGCTATGATGCACTGGAGGCTTCCTTTAGATCAGCTATGACTGGAACAGTGATTCAAAGGCATGCTTGGTTAAAAGAACAATCCTTACCAGATCATGTTAAGTCAAAACTCCTAGATGCCCCTATGGAGAAACAAAGTTTGTTTGGCTCCCCTGCACAGGAGGTTCTAAAGAAGGTGGAGGAAAAAGCTAAATCTGTTCAAACAGTCAAGGATTTCTTACAGGTCCAACCTCCGAGGTTTAGCAGAAATTGGCCTTCGAAGAATTGGTCCTTTCCAGACACCTCTAGAGCACAAAGAGGCAGAAACAGATGCCCAAGAGGCAGAGGGCAATCCAGGGGTGCCTACAGGGGACGTCAGTGGCAACCTACCAATCAGAGAAGTACTGCCACAGATTCAACTACAACCACTTCCACTGGACAGACACAATGACTTGGCTCTGATTCCGCCTACCAGGGAACAACTGGAAGCACCCTTGGGCGGAAAACTAGCTTTATTCTCCCACAACTGGCATTACATTACAGGAGACAAATGGACTTTACAAACAATAGACAAAGGCTACAGGTTTCACTTCCACACTCTACCAAAAGAGAGGAATGCCAAACCTACCACCAAGCCAAAAACAGACGCTCTAAGACAAATCAACAACTTACTAAGGATGAGAGCTATAGAAAAGGTACCGCCTATGGAACAAGGCCAAGGATTTTACTCCAGACTTTTCCTTGTACCAAGAAAAGAAAACCAATGGAGACCTATTCTCGACTTGTCCGCTCTGAACACATACCTCATTGTTCCAAAATTCAAAATGCTGACCCTCCAGCAACTTCTTCCCATGCTGGGCAAGGAGTCTTGGCTGGTGACTCTAGATCTCAAGGAGGCATACCTGCACGTCCCTATACGACCAGATTGCAGAAGACACCTCAGATTTCTTGCAGGATCAGAGCATTATCAATTCTCAGCATTGCCCTTTGGCTTATCTACTGCGCCCAGAGTATTTACGAAATGCCTGGCATCAGTAATTGCTCATTGCAGGCTTCAGGGAATTCAAATTTACCCATACCTGGATGACTGCCTAATACAAGCGGACAACAAGGCAAAATTAACAAAAGATTTGGAAAAGGTCATACAATTGTTGCAAGCCTTGGGATACACAGTCAACATGCAAAAATCAAGACTAGTACCATCCCAAAGGATAACATTCTTGGGTGCAGAACTGGATACATCAACTCACATGGCTTTTCTCACAGAAGAAAAACAAAAGCAACTCCCAGTATATTTCATGACATTGACAACACAAACTCAGCTTACTGCAAAGAAAGTCCTGCAAGCCCTGGGTTACATGGCATCCTGCATAATATTGATTCCGCATGCCAGACTGCATATGAGAAAGTTGCAATGGTACTTAAGGAATGTATGGTCTCAACACAAGCACAGTCTAGAAGCCCAGATTCCAATAATTCTATGCCTGAAGCAAGAATTCCAGTGGTGGGCTCAGGCCTGTCGGTTGAACAGAGGACTGCCTTTCCACAAACCTCATCCAATCCAGACTATCACCACGGACGCCTCAGACCTAGGCTGGGGGGCACACATGGTGGACAAGTGCATACAAGGCCTGTGGACCCAAGACCAGCTGAATCTACACATAAATCTAAAGGAGATGCTGGCAGTGAAACATGCAATCCAAGCATTCCGACCATTCCTTCAACAAGGTCACTTGCTGATAAGGACAGACAATACCACAGTCATGTGGTACATCAACAAACAGGGAGGTACACACTCATATCCTCTATGCCGGATGGCAATGGACCTGTGGAATGTGGCCCTGAATCTCAACATTCAACTCCAGGCCAGATTTGTACCAGGAAAAGAAAATTCACTAGCAGACACCTTAAGCAGAACTACCACGGATGCTCACGAATGGATGCTGCATCCAGATATCTTCAAAACCATAACAAAGGAATGGGGACTACCAGAGATAGACCTGTTCGCCTCCCCACACAACCACCAATTGAAGAAATTCTGCACAAGAGCATACCACCCACTTGCTTGGAGGGTGGACTCCCTTTCCTTCAGCTGGAAAAACCTGACAGCATATGCATTCCCACCTCTTCCTTTGATGTACAAAGTACTACTGAAGATCAAAGAGGATCAGCCAAGGGTAATCCTGATAGCTCCAGACTGGCCGAGGCAACATTGGTACCCGCTGCTGAGAAGCATGTCTCGGACACATGCATGGCCTCTACCTCTATGTCCCTTACTCCTAACACAGAACAACTACAAGATCCTACATCCAAACTTGAAAACACTGCAGCTAGCTGCTTGGAATATTGCATAAGACAAAATAACCCAGATTTATCTCAGAGGGTTAAGGACATTATCCTGGAGGCTCGCAGACCCTCCACAAGGAAAACTTATTCAACCAAATGGAAAAGATACCTCATGTGGAGTGCAGCAAAGGGGGAAAATGTCTCACTGGCAAACATAGCACACATCCTGGAATACTTAGCAGAACTGTTCCACAATGGCCTGTCCTACTCCTCCATTAAGATCCAAGCATCAGCAATCTCAGCAGAATACAACATGGATCCTCCTGTCTTCTCTCATCCTCTACTCAGACAGTTCTTGAGAGGAATCAAAAACGTAAAGCCTCCAAGGAAACCACCTTTACCTACATGGGATCTCAACTTTGTGCTGGAAAAGCTAACACTCCCCCCTTTTGAACCGGCAGCAACAGCAGATTTACAGTTCTTGTCTTGGAAAACTGCTTTCCTGCTAGCAATTACTTCAGCAAGAAGGGTATCTGAATTACAGGCATAAATGGCAGTACAGCCCTTCCTTATCTTCCATCAGGATAGAGGGTCTCTGAGGACCAACCCTACCTTTATGCCAAAAGTGGTCTCCAGAGTATCATTGAACCAAGCAATTCATTTACCTACATTCTTCCCCAACCCACAGAACAGGGGGGAAAGACTGCTACATACCTTGGATGTGCACAGACAATTACGCTACTACCTGGACAGAACTAAGACCAACAGAAAAACTGACCAACTTTTGGTAGCATATGCAACAGGAATGCAAGGAAAAGCAATTTCAAAACAGACAATCTCAAAATGGATAGGAAATTGCATACGATTTTGCTACTCTTTTCATGGAAAGACAACTCCTGAAAATATCAGACCTCATTCCACAAGAGCTACAGCCACCACTACAGCTTTCCTACGAGGAGTGGCTACCAAAGACATTTTAGAAGCTGCTACTTGGAGCTCCATGCATACATTTGCCAAGCATTATAACCTTCCTTTATACTCCAGATCCCGAGCAGGTTTTGCAACTGCTGTGTTGCAAGGGATTTTGACTACACCATCTTTATCTTAGTGCCTCCTCCCCCAGTTTGGCTATGGTATTCTACCCATATGTTAGGACTGCAGATGCACCCTTGATGGACATAGTACAGTTTTGTACCTACCATAAATGTAGATGTCCGATAGGTATGCATCTGCAGTCAGGATTACCCACCCTCCTTCCCCTCTGTGGTATTCCTAGGGTACTTACCCCTCTTTTAGCTAGCTGGGGGAAATTATTATGGTGTATTTGTTTTTGTATATATGTATATATATATATATATATATATATATTTTGCTCTCTACTGTTTGGAATTATTTGCATTTATCCAAATTTAGCCTTCCTAGAGGGCACCTGGCATCTGGGGCAAGAAACACTGAGGAAAATGGCGTCGGCTGATGCCTTTATACTACAGCAGCTATGACGTCGGGTGGAGTGCGACATCAGCCGAAGCCAGACCCAGACTTTGGAATCCGGCCGACCGAAGGGCTGCCTGAGGCAGGACAACCCAAATGTTAGGACTGCAGATGCATACCTATCGGACATCTACATTTATGGTAGGTACAAAACTGTACTTTACCCTCCCTCCGTCCCCCTTTCTTTTGCAGGGGTTTATCTGTACTTCTCTATTCTATACAACCTATGTGGTGTATTTGCTTGTAGATGAAGGAAATGTTTCTTTACTGCATGTATGTTTTTTTGCATAATATATTTAGCCTACCCTTTTGGGGGCACCTGACATCTGGGGCAAGAAAAACTGAAGAAAATGGCGTTGGCTGCATCTTTTATACCCCTGGCGCACTGACGTCAGGGAATAGGCGACAGCAACCGGCGCCGGACCAGGACTTTGGATATCAGGCCGACTGCGGGTAGCCTGTCAGCAGGATAACCCAAGAGTAATGACTGCAACAGTGAATACACTCTAACATCTTCATTTATGGTAGGTACACAACTGTACTTTCCTGCTGTATTCTCCAAAACAAAAGTATGCAAAAAAAAAAACATAGCTTACTGAGCAAGACACCATACTGGCTAACCCATTACTAGCAGAAAACATACTTGTGTGAAGCTCAGTGAGGTATTTAGGGATAATCAAAATGAGGGTAATAGCTATAATGGATCTGCAATTACTAAGCTAGACTTAGGCCAACCATCATGAAGATTTTTGCGTGCATTTTATAGAAAGAAATTTCAGCATTATACTTAATATTATACCAGTGCAATCACGCATCTCTTCAGTTATGACTAGATTTGATGAGTTAACAGAAAGCTTATAGGAATTCGAAACAAGTCTGTTGATTGTGAAAAATGATAAACATTCATCAACTTTGTCAATTGATGGATTAGAAAAACTAGCACTTTTAAAAATTAATTTACAGACCTTGAAAGACATTCTAGCAGTGACAGTATTATAAATAGAGGTCTCCCTGAGGAAACTTGTTCTGGAAAATCAAGGGCGAGTCATACAAGATAGATCTGCAAAGTTTACACCGCTTCCCATAACTGCCTTTCAAGTTATGGACAAACTTTACAAGGCTTTTGCCCTCTTCTCCAAAAGGCAGTAAATCAAGAGCTGTGTATGTCAAATTTTAAGCTCAGTTAGCACCTTTCATGACTGGAGGACAGAAAAAGAAAATCCTTCATAAAATTCAAGATGTCGTATTAACCATTATATTTTCATTGAAAGGGACAAAACTATATGCTGATTGTCTCAGGCTAAAAAGAAATACATAAAGAGCAAATTTGTCATGCCTCACTGATTTGCTTATGTCCTTTGTTTTCTTTGTACTCATACAATGTATACAAATTCTTTAATAGCATAGAAATGATAGGTTACCTTTTCAAACATTGCATTAACCATTTATAAACTTTTAGCTATCCAACATTAACTTTTTATATCAAATTCTTGGAGGTGTTGTTATGTGAGGAATTCACTGGCCTAAGGTTGCAGTAAGAATGTAAATTTTATAATAGGCTGTGATGGAGGAGCCAGCTGGTCATATCCCTGCTATAGAGTAACGATATACCAGTGTACAATGTTGTGGTTTAATGTGTTCATACAAGCTGACTTTAGCTTTGTGCTAACCACAAGGCTTGCATAGTCCCTGGTTTCATTGATAACTACTGTATGCCTAGTGCATTTTTCCTTCTGGTATTTAATTATACCAATATTTAGGTTAGTATAGTTGTGCACAGTTATCAGGAGAAAGGGGTAAACGTAAGTCAAAATAGACCCCCTGATATGCCTCATGATTAATTCTAACTTCTTTACAGTATTTAAAAACAGTAATGGGCAGGAATAAATGAGGTAATTAACTGAATTATTGTAGTGCAAGGGATTCCAAATTATGCAGTTATTTGGATTACTCTGATCACCATATATAATTAACAAATGTATGCTTATCTCAAATCTTAATTGATCTTTTTGTGGTCATTTGTGGTCAGAACTACTTATATAGTTTAAGACAAGCTTTTCGTTTTTGAATTGGAGTGGCAAATCTTTTCTTTTCTGACTTAAAGGAATAAGCTGTAGCTTTCAGAATCTTAAAATGAAATGGTGCTTTGAGCCTTTGATGTACAGTGGTATGTAGACCCACCTCATTAGAATGTCACTGAAGTGGTACGGTAGTTTATGTAGTATATTGGCTTCTTGTGAGGAAGCAGTTGGCTGTTGCTGAATTACAGGACATGTTTTTGTTTCCTGTCAAATGATCATGATTGCTGCCCTATGGTTGTTTTAGAAGTTGGATAACTATTATTTCACTGGGTGGTGTCTACTCTTACAACACTCTGCCTCCTCTTGACATGATTTAGCCTAGTAAGTCACAGTTTTGAATCTGTAGTGACTGCCAGTTCTGTTTAGAGGGAATAGGTAGAGTAAATACAATTTAAAATGTAGGTGGAGGAAAGCAATTATTTGCTTTCTGGTATTAAGGACATTACAGAGTTCTCCCACAACAACTGGGAAACATAGATTAGTAACATTCCAGGTTGGAATTAACATCTGAGTAAAGATTATTTATTCAGAAAATGTATTGTGATAACTATAAAGGAAGGCCGGGTCTACTTCAGAAGACTGACAGACCAAAATACTTAAAAATTCAAAATACTGAACAGATTTTTAATGCAGGGGGCAGTGCGCCCTGTGCCCCTCATATGTGGACTGCACCTCCCACACCCCCTGCTAAGTATATAGACCAATCCAAGATCGCACAACAGTGGAGAAAGGGGCAGATTTCAACATTCAGTATTTTGAATTTTCAGTCTTCTGAAGTACACCCGCAAGGCCATATCAGTTCAGTACTTCAGGTAAAAATGTAAGTGTATGGTTGTTTGTCAACAGGTACTATCTAAACATTTTTGTTATGTTTTCCCCCATGCCTGCTGATCATTAAGCCTCCCCTTATGTGGCTCATCCTGTTGTTCCCAATACTAGGCATGTATCTAGTTACTATGGGGCTAGCCATCCAGAGGAGCCTGTCATCCAGACAGCCATGAGTGTTGGCCTGTGTCCTTGCTTGCATCCAAGCACTGAGGACATTACCATTTTACTTCATAACCCTACTCCTACACAGGAACTTCCATCATCTCCCCACCTGAGCATTAGTGCCCTTTCACACACTAAGATATGGGCTGCTGTCACTGGTTTTGTTAGAGCGCACTTCCCTCCCTATACAGGCTTGTGCTTTCCATGCTCCTGAGCCACGGCCTTTAGCACTGGATTAGTAGTGGAAACATTTGAAAAACAACTGCATCTTCCTCCCAGGATGGGCAAAATATAGCTACTCATTTCCCATCTACCCCTAACTTGTTCTTCATGAACCTGAGCCACTACTCAAACTTGGTTTGTCTGGGACAGAGTCAGGGTTTTATCTCTGCATGCCACAGAGCTGGGGTAGAAACTGTTCTTAGTAAAATAATTTAAGAAATGCATCCATGGTTATTTTTTCATAGCAAAAATCATAAACTCAGTTTGCTAAGCAGTAGCTTTGCCACATTTTAACCATTTTTACCTCTGTGTTGATTTTAACATACTGGTAAAATAAAGACATTAACATTATATCCCATGTGGTTTCTACTTCCTCATTATGTACCGTATTTGTTTAATTTAAATTTTGAATCAAGCTGGTCTGGAGCCATAGATAAAGAATGCTGAAAATGTAAAAAAAAATGAAAATGTAAAAGATGTGCCATCTTGTGTTGCTCTTTTTTGAAAAATATAAGCATAGATGTCATGTTACTTTGGTGTGGTCAGCTGTGCATGGGTTTTCACTAAATACCAACTATATGTTGAATAATTTAAGGAGTTTACTTCATATCATTTTAGTCTTGCTTTGAGCTGAGCACTTGTTAATCCAATCCAGTCAGTGACCCAGTGACCACTTTAGGAATCAAGAAACCTTTATTGTAAGCATTTTATTTGTAGTTCCTGATTGATGGTAGTTTTCAATTGTCTACACAGTGATTAGTGATTGGATTAGTTCCAAGGAGAGGATGACAATAGGTTGGTTAATTGGGTTCCTATCAGCATTTTGAATGTTGAAAATGCCAAATGCCAAAGAAATCTGTGGGCCGTCATCGGAGTTTGCTATTTCCTCCACTGTGGTGCAGTCTCTTGATTTGGTATATTTAAGTAAGGGGGTGTGGGGGCACAGTCCCCCACTTCTGTCAGTGTTTAAAGTATTGAATTTTTTTTTTTTTTGCACAGAACACCGATTATTTTCCCTGGGAAAGAAATTGATGTTCCGTCAGTTCGCTGTTTTGAGATTTCGAACATTTCAGTTCGATGAAATCGCATTCTGCATTTTCAGGATTCGATATGCTGATATAGACCCGGTTAATTTGTGATGCCAAGACACAATCGTTTTTCCTATCCAAATAATGCTTGGATCAAATAGTGAGATATTGAGGCATACCCATTTTCTTCTCATATTAAGCTTTTGCAATCCATACATTTGCAGTTGAGATTTAAATGTATTTTGCTATAATACAACACCAAGTTCAAGTGAAGCCTTCCGGTTAAGACATCTGATTGATAGGGTAATAGATATTAGCTTTATGGACTCTGTGGCTTCCACCCAGTGTGTAAATGAAAAGTATTCTGGCATCTTTTATGTCATATGGCTTCAAATATTGTTTCAGTGTGGGAAACTTGTATGATTGGTAGCAAGCTGGAGTAGGTCAATCAAAGATGGATAGTTTCAGGGTAGCAATAAGGATCAAAAGGGGCTGTCCTGTGCAAGTCGCTGATGTAGTTGTTGATTACAAGGGAAGATGCATTATGACGGTTGACAAGCTTCCTGTAAGATAATGGCAGCGTAAGAGTTGCATGACCCACTGCAAAGCTGTTTTCCCAAAGACAGGAATTATACTCTGTATTCAGTGACCCTAAGTTTATGGTCCAGCAGGAAAAATAGGAGAAAGCTGCCAGATAAGGAAAAAAACTGCATGCATTTTATTATGCATATATAGCATATGTAACTGTATATCAAAGTTGAAGATGATAACATCTGCACGCTTGCTTGAGTGCATGCATTTCTTTAGAGAACTGTACACCTAAGATGAAGGTGTGTGTGTACATGTGCTGATCCAGTGGTAAGGGCGGAGGCCCAGAGGAGCATGGAAAACACAAACCTGTTGTAGGGTGGGAAGTGAGCTGAGATTCACACACAGATACAGGTAAACATTTAGAATTAAAAGGGTTAGTTCCATTAATAAGGAACTTTATCTGTAATATAAAAATGTAAGTACATTTCAAATGCACTCTTTGTAGCTATGTTTCATGTACATTCAGCAGTATGTTATGAATTTTAATAAAACAAATTGCTGTTAATATATGAAAAACTGAAACATGTCATGAATTTTTATTGGATTTGCATGACAAAAGGAGTGTAAAGTTTTGCATTGACTTTTGAAAGGGAAAAGTTTGGGATAATTTTTATTGGTAAAGGCAGATGGTACTAACAGTTAGATGTGCTAGTGGTGGGAATACTGTAACGAAAGCTGTTCTTGGCCTTGCAGTTTTTTTATGGAGGAGTTGGGAACATAGGAAGCACTACTAGGCATGTGTTTAGGAACAATGCTAGTCAAAACTGTTGTAAGGACCATATGCACCTTCAAGTAGAAACACTTAATTTTCCTTTTTAAAGCACTTCATACTACTCAACAAGATTTGAAAGAAACCGCAGTGGACTTGAAGTCCATTACCTTTGTAACATCCCCACTTTGGGCCAGTAATCAAAAAGCCTGAATCCTCATCACTGACACTGGAGATGGACATTCACTTGTAATACAAATGGATGCATTCATATTCCCAAATGCAGATATCTCCGCATTAAGCACAATTTTCCTTAAGAGCACACAGGGAACACACACACTCCAGGGTCCAGATTCCTCTGTCACTCTCCAGGTCCCCAGTAAGACTCCCCACTGGTACAGCTGTAGTGTTGAGACCTCAGCCTAGTGTCCAAGCAAAGTCCTGCAGTGCCCTTTCCATGAAACTGGTGCTTTGTGTCCCTGTTCCAAGTAGCTGGCGCACACACACTGTGAGATTTGATTTTCTCACACACACACAGACACACACAGACACACACAGACACACACACGGGAAAGGCTGATGCAGATCTACTAGCTATGCCCCCTTTTGCCCAGACTGTAATGTAGTTATCCCTGCCATAAGACACTACAAAGCCTGCTACCTAAGGCTCTTGCAAGGGTACCTAAGTATACTGAGTGAAATTAATATCAGTACAAATGGTAATGTTGACCAAACAGCCAGGCTTCAGGAGTGGCCACAGTGTCACCAGTAGATATAAGTACTCTCGGAGGTTAAAATATTCTCTAAGGTCCAGCCACAATGAAAAGTTTAAATATTTTCATGTTATTTTTCTTATTTATTATTAAATGTACTGAATATCTATTTACAGTAAACACTAGAGTTTCAATCACAGGAAATGTTAAAATAGCACAGATGAATAGAAAAACAGTACTTAACTATTCTCATTATATTTTCCTGACTGATGTAGAGAATTGCTGTTCCTACTTACCTAATAGAGCAAGGCAAGATGAAGTAGGTGAGGGATCTTTCTGTATCAAGTTTCAAGAAACAGACTGCCCTGAGACTTCAGGCCCAGCTAATATTAAAACATTATTTCTGTACAGAATGACATCACATATATCTGGTCATCTGACCTCTGGTTCCCATGCAATCCCCATTGCTAGAAACTGCCAGGATTTAGCACCTATATGTCAGTAATACTCGCACAAGAGCTTTTCTCAGATCTGATGCAGCGTCTGGAGGTCCTAAAACAATTACAAGCTTCTACTCCTCCTACAGAGACTAACAGACCATGCTTCTTACAGATTTTGCATCTCTGGCTTCATTCAAAATTGTGAGATTATAACTTTATGGCCTAGGCCCAGTAATTTAATTCTCTTACTATTTCTAAAAGTCAGGTGGATTGAGATTGACCTCTTCCCTTCCAGTATCATCTGTTACACTATATACATTTAAACAGTTACAGTTATGCATGTACATTTATTTTCTGCAAGGCAAACTGTTGCTACATTTTTAACACAAGCTGCTTTACAAATACATTTTTCAACACAAGCATCTATACAAATCAAGTTTGATGTACAAATGACATGTAATGCTTTACTAAATTTCAGCTAGCTGTACTGGCATATGTTGCACATCCACTGCCCTACTTCTTCTGGTATAGCTAGCAGACTCAGTAAGAAGCTGAGATCCCTCATAAAATCCTCAAAAGCTAGTTACAAAAATAAAATTGCCAAAGATTCCAAAGGCAACCACAAGGCATTCTGTAGTTATGTCAAGAATCTAAATGGCAAAGCTCAGATCTGCTCTGAGCTACAACAGAATGGCATTAAATATACTGATCCCAAGGATATTGCCAATATCCTGGCAGATTGATTTAGTGCCAACTTCACCCCCCCCCGTCACCCCCTAAAGGGCCCATATCAATACCAAAAGATTGCCAAATTCCATTAATCACAGCCACACAGGTAGAAGCCGCACTCTCCAAAGCTAACAATACAGCATCCATGGGACAAGATGACATTCCGGGCTGTGTACTATATGAACTGCAAAATGAACTGGCACCTCACCTAAGTGTCATGTTTAATCATAGCCTCACCTCAGGCTTCATGCCCACTGAGTGGAGCACAGCTACAGTTATCCCACTCCACAAGGGGGGATCCACCTTGGATCTCGGGAACTACCGTCCCATCAGTCTGATGAGCCTGATCTGCAAGGGCATGGAACACATTATCATGGAATTTATAAACAAAGACATTGGCAACCTTCAAACACTGGACCCCACCCAGCTTGGGTTCGTGAAGGGCCGATCTTGTCTCCTGAACCTGACTTCTTTGAAACATCTCCAGAGCTGTGGACGAGGGTAAGGTGGTCCACACAGCCTATCTGGACCTTGCCAAGGTTCCCCACTCTAGAATCATAGATAAACTTACTAAGCTGTCCCTATGTCACTCAATGGGGTGCCAACTGGCTTACTGACAGAACCCAGACTGTCAAAGTAGCCAACTCCAAATCCAGCTCCAGACAAGTGACAAGTGGAGTACCTCATGGTTCAATCCTTGGCATCTTCTCTGAAGTACAGGCCAACACTAAGGGACTCTGGTTAACAAAGTTCGCAGATGACTGCAAACTGGGAGCCATTATTGAATCCCCAAATGATGTGGATATTCTACAAAAGGGCCTTACAGAAACAGATGCTTGGTGCCACAGCCATGGGCTCAAGCTTAATGCCAAGAAATGTATAGTTATCCCCTTTGGGAAAAAACATGTACCCATGAATTACCACATAGGTAGCAGTACACTAAGCACCGAAAGTGTGATGAGAATCTTAGCGACACAGGTGGACAGTGGTCTCACCTTCGATAACCACATCACCACAACAGTCAGGAAATCCTTCTGTGTGGCACACCTCATCACTAAGGGCTTTTCATCCAGAAAAAAGGAGGTCATTGTCCCACTGTACTCATCCTTCATTAGACCTATTATACAGTACAACACCCCGATTGGTATGTACCTCACAAGACATCTGCAACAGCTGGAAAGGCCGCAGAAATACATCACTAAAAGAATCACAGGCCTAAAGCAGATGCCATATGCTGACCGTCTAAAAAAAACTCCAGCTATACTCTGTGGCATATCGTCTATTCAAAGGCGATCTCTGCTTAACATACAAGGCCATGTCAAACCCTGAGCTGTTGGATATGCTCCACTTAAAGAAATCCCAATCCCTCAGAGCCACACGCTTCAGAGATCTAAACCTTGTCATCACAATGAACAAAACGTGCTGGAGGGATAGGTACCTGACCCAGAGACTCCCCATACTGTGGAATAGACTGCCCATCCATGTCAAGCAGTGCTCCTCCTTGGCCCTCTTCAAAAGGAACCTTGATGATCAGATGGGAGATGGGAAATTCACCCCGGGGATCATGTCAGTCACCCTGTTAGACAGGGGTCCAGGGAACAAAATATTGTGGAAAGAAATATCCAAGGAATTGTTATGGCTAGGCTTGTATAGGCCCTAGGGCTGATAGCCTAGTACCAACCTGTGAACCTATGAATCAATACCTCGCATTGTCACAACCTTAACCACACTGCCATGATTACAAAACCTTAAAACACTCTGTAGTGACTACTAAATAGTTTTGATTATCTTAGTTCAGTTAAAGGAGAGTACCCTTTTAATGTGTGACACAAGTACATGACCCTATGCAGGCTTCTTACCCATGAAAACTTTAGAATTTACAAGCCATTGCTTCTTATATATGCACCTTACTCCACTAAACATAACTACCTATGTTGGTATAAGGCCAGAGTTGCTTTTCATGGGGAGATACAGATCCTGTGAAGAAGTGCCTAAACCGGTGTATCTTCACTGGTAATTGCAACCCAGATGTTTGCTATTGTATTAATCTTCAGTGCAAAAATGGGGAAAAGGGGGGTTGCAGATGGATGAATGGTGGACAAATGGATTTACTGTTATGAGTATGTCACACAGCTATACTTCTGACTTACTGCTGCTGTGAAGTTTCCCTTAATGGCCATCTGTTACTGAAAGTATGGGAATATAACTGTTCTTTCTTGTATTAAGAGCGGATTGAGTCATTATTTGTATTAATATGACTGCTTTGCATTCTTCCTTTTGTAGACCTTGATGATGAACATCCTGGTCCCTCTGACCTGATCCTTAATCGAGGGAATTTTGACGAAGAAGATGAGGAAATAGACAGTGACACCGATGATATTGACCATACATGTAAGAAACACCTCAAAGAACTGGTGTTATTTCTGGGATGTGAGAGGTGAAAAATGGAGCATAAAAGTAACCACAGGGGAGGCACGGGTTATCATACTTGAAGTGCTAGGAGATTGAGACAGAAGATAAGGCAGTTATATGTTATAGTGCTGGAGGGAGATACTGGCCTTTATAACGCAAATGCAGACCACCAAGGGTATTGAGTAGAATGCCAGACCTGGCTAACTAACTTTATAAGAATGGCAGAGTAGGTTAGGAGAGGCCTGTGTTATTTCTTTGGGGTGAAATAATAATGAAGATCAACTCCTGATGACAGTGGAAGGTTCCTGTAAGTTTGGAAGCTTGATTAGCTGCACTGTAAAGTCTTTGTTGCTTCTTTAACAGGTATCACATTGCCTCTTTGTTCAGGTGTTTGAAATGGTGATGCAAGTTGCAAGGACTTCAGATGTTGGCTTAGACTTTTATTCCCATTTGTCCATGGTATATCACTGCTTCACTTGACATAAAACTGGATAACTTTTCTGTTTTTGTAATTTTTGTTTTGCATGCACACTGCAGTCTTCATTACATTTTTTGTGATGGACTGATTTTCAAATGGAGTCTGTGATTTTTATTAATAGGAACCTTGAAATATTGGCATTACTTTTCATGTCAAAATAGCTTAGAATATTAGGTTATAGTGAAAGGGCTTGCCTTGTAATGCCAGGCCTTCCAATTTGTATGTTACAAGTATGGCATAGTTATTCTTCTGATTCATTGAACGACTGTTTAATTGAAAGATTTCATATAAAGCTCATATAAATGAAGCCCTGGATTAAGTGGGATGGTCAAGCCACTGCACCTGCTTTTATTTAACATAACATGCCTTGGGACATGTGGACGATGATTTTTTTAGAGAATCAGTATTCACAGCTTTGCAGTTAGACTGTTGCTGGAGTTTGAAAAAACATCTCTCAATTTGAGCATGGTACTGTTATGTTTTTTGAAAAGGTTTTTAAAAGTGTAGCTGTGCATCATTGAATAACTGACAGCAGCTGCCATCAAATAGCGTAAGTTACCACCTATTGGCAACTAGCTGATCTCTTATGTGGGATGTTTCTGTTAGAGAGGCCATAAAGGAGGTAGTCAATTACAGGCCAGCTAATCTTATTTTACTTTGACTATGTGGTGAAACATTTTCTGTAGTGCAATTTCATTTAATTCCTGGAAGCCAGGGGTCTGGAATGTGAACGTCAACTTCCTTTCTCACAGCAGAGCTCTTGGCAAGCAAATGTGATCAAATTTGGTTACTAGATCATAACTGAAACAAACGAGGAGCCCTGTTTTTTTATACTTTGTCCCACAAAAAGGGAAGAGGATGTTGGAAATGATGTGGACATAATAAACTGTATATGAAAATGGCTGATAGTTGGAAAATGTAGATGTGATTAGGAATTATTGTCACAATTAAAGGGGGGGGGGTGTCCAGTAAACACTCCATTAGCAGAAGAGTGCTCCATTACTTATTGTCATGCTTTTCTTGTTTACCATGTTTGTACGCAAAATTGCTGTAGAATTAATAACTATACCATTCTGGTCACACTGCCAGAACTGCTACAGTAATCCAAGATAGATGCATAAGCATTCATCAAAACATAGTAAAACTATCATTTTGGTTTGTTCACACAAGGGATGTACTATAAAAAAATCTACAGTTATATATTTTGCAGTAGGGGTATTAGGGTGAGCAAATGCAGTGAGGCCTGAGAAGTTCAGACCTCACAGAAGGTCAGACAACCATCTCCTCCTACCACCCAGCACTACAACCTGTGAGAGATGCACTTATCTAGACAAACTGGAGGTAAAGCTCTCTGCAACCAAGACTGAACCTGACAGTCATGAGGAGAAGGTAAGCATTTGCACCACACCACACTCATCACATAGTCTCACTACGTCTACACCACCAAAATCCACACATAGAAACTCAAAAACATTCGCAGAGGCTCTCAATAATAATTTGCCTAAGCAACAGAGACCTCCAAAGCAGAAACACAAGCAACCTCCATCCCCCAACACAACCCAAATGACACATAGCCCACAGACTCAGTGTGCCACTCAAACACAGCCAATAAAGCAAAACAACATACCCAACACACTAGTCATAGGTGAATCTATAGTCAGGCACACTGATGTCCCACTCACCAGGCTAAACAAGGAGAAGGTTACTGTCAGCTGCCTGTCGGGTGCCAGGAACCGCCACATAACCCACGCACTCAGGTCACACCACAACAAGTACAAATATGACTCTGTCATTGTCCATGTTGGTGTGAATGACCTGAGATGTACCTCCCTGGACTACAAGAAAAGAGACATGGAAGAGCTCTCCGATCTTGTAGCCCAGGCAGGTATGACCCTAGCCCTGAGTAGCATTCTGCCATCGCCCAGAGTGATACCGCAGTACAAGGACAAAATGATTGACTTCAACAATTGGCTAAGATTCTTGTCATTCTAAGGGGATCCAGTATCTGTCTGCTTGGGATGACATGGTCAACAGACTACGATGCTTTGCCACAGATGGCCTGCACCTGTCGCCCCTGGGATTCCGGATACTGGCTAAGGCTCTTGCTGCCCCTATAGTACCTTTTTTAGGCAGGGTTCAAGTAACAAATTCACCACCATAACAGGAACAAGCGAGCAAAAACTGAGGGTAATGCTACTCAGTGCTAGAAGCCTAAATTTCAAAATGCACTCACTTGAGGCACTCCTTAAAATGGAGAACTTCGATATCTGTGCAGTGACTGAGACCTGGTTCAAGGCTCCAGAGAGCACCCCTGCACTACCAGGCTATAACTCATACCACACTTTTCGGTCATGTAACCTGGACCGAAACACCAAAGATGGGGGTGTGTCCATATTCATTAAGGATATCCACACCTCCAGGCTAGTTGCTCAGCATAATGCATCCAAGGTTATCCAAGTGCAACTAACTCTCGGCAAAACTGCACTCCAAATTGTAGCTTGCTACAGATCCCCCACCATGCCCCAGGATTCCCACTCCTCTTTTCTTGATGTACTGGAAAATATTAGGGTTCAACCAAACACTCTAATAATGGGCGACTTCAACTACCCCACCATTAACTGGGGAAACTACTCACGTACCAACTCCTTAGCGCAACGCTTTCTGGAATTCATAAACTCCAATGCCCTAGATCAACTTATCCACACCCCCACCAGGGGCAACAATATCCTAGACCTAGTCATTACCAACATGAGTGACCGGTGTTCCACACCTGAAGTCAACTCCTCGTTGGTCCGATCCGACCATAAGCTAATCACCCTTGATATCCACATCCCACCCCCCCCATTAAGGAAACCACAGTAAAAAATTTCTCCAAAGCCACCTTAATGCTGCTTAAGACAAAAGTAGTGAACTTCATGACACCTATGCAGATGGACAATACAGTTACAACTGCTGAATCCTGCACAAATACACTCTGTAAGCACTTACATGAGTGCATGGATCGTGCTATCCCAAACAGAACCAAGACGCTATCCTCCAAAAAAAGGAAGCCAATCTGGTGGTCCCCTGCCATAAACAAACTGTACAATAGAAGGAAGAAACTGTTGCAAAAGAGAGTAAAATCCCATGAGTGGAGGAGCTCCCTGGTCAGCCACAGTAAGGAGCTGAGATCCCTTATAAGATCCTCCAAAGCTAGCTACGAAAATAAAATCGCCACCAATTCCAAGGACAACCACAAAGCATTCTATAGCTATGTCAAGAATCTCAATGGCAACACCCAGATCTGCTCTGAATTACAGCACAAAGGCACGAAAATTACAGAACCAACTGATATTGCCAACAATCCTGGCAGATAGGTTCACTACTAACTTTACCTCCCCCTCACCCCCTAAAGGGCCCATATCTATACAGGAAGAATGCAGTGTCCCTGTAATCACAACTACACAGGTGAAAGCTGCACTCTCTAAAGCCAAGAACACAGCATCCATGGGACCGGACAACATCCCAGGCTGCGTTTTACACGAACTTCAGAATGAACTGGCTCCCCACTTAAGCACCATGTTCAATAATAGCCTCGCATCAGGCTTTGTGCCCACTGAATGGCACACAGCAACAGTTATCCAACTCCATAAAGGGGGAGCCACCACTGATCCTGGGAACTATAGACCTATTAGCCTGACGAGCCTGGTCTGCAAGGCCATGGAACGTATCATCATGGAACTCATAAACAAAGACATTGGTAACCTCCAAGCTCTGGATCCCACCCAATTCAGGTTTGTGAAAGGCAGATCATGCCTCCTGAACCTGATCGACTTCTTTGAGGCAGTCACCAAAGCCATAGATGAGGGGTAAGGTGGTTCACACAGCCTATCTTGACCTCGCTAAGGCTTTCGACACCATCCCCCATTCTGGAATTATAGCTAAGCTCAATAAACTAGGCATAAATCCCTGCGTCACAAGATGGGTTGCCAACTGGCTCACTAACAGAACCCACACTGTAAAAGTTGCAGACTCCAAATCTGACCTCAAACCAGTGACAAGTGGAGAACCACAGGGTTCTGTCCTGGGACCGCTCCTGTTTGGTATCTACTTCTCTGAAGTACAGGCTAACACAGAAGGCCTCTGGCTAACAAAGTTCGCAGATGACTGCAAACTAGGAGCCATAGTCAAGTCCCCAAATTATGTGAACATCCTACAGAAGGGCCTCTCTGAGACAGATGCCTGGTGTCAGAGCCATGGCCTCAAGCTCAATGCCAAAAAGTGCAGTGTCATCCCCTTTGGTAAAAACTCTGTACCCATGAGCTACCACATAGGCAGCAATCTACTTAACACCGAATGCGTGATAAGAGACCTTGGGACCCAGGTTTTTAAGTAGTCTCTCCTTTGATAGTCACATCACCACAGTAGTCAGGAAGTCCTTCTACGTGGCACACCTCATCATAAAAGGGTTCTCATCCAGGAAAAAAGAGGTCATCGTTCCCCTGTACTCGACACTCATTAGACCCATTATAGAGTACAACGCCCCTTTTGGAATGTACCTCACAAGACATCTGCAGCAGCTGGAAAGCCACAGAAGTACCTCACAAAGAGGATTACTGGACTCAAACAAATGCCCTACACTGACCCCCTCAAAAAACTCCAGCTTTACTCAGTAGCATATCGCCTACTTCGAGGTGATCTCTGCCGAACATATAAAGCTGTGTCAAACCCAGAGCTGTTGGACATGCTTCACCTAAAGAAATCCCAATCCCTCCAAGCTACACGCTCTAGGGACCTAAACCTTGTCACCACAATAAACAGGACATGCAGGAGGGATAGATTCCTATCCCAGAGACTTCCCATCCTCTGGAACAAGCTACCCATCTATGTCAAGCAAAGTTCTTCATTAGCACTCTTCAGGAAAAATCTTGATGAGTGGATGGGAAATAGGAAATACACCCCGGGGATCACTTCTGTGTCTCTCCTCGACAGTGGCACAGGAAAATAACTTTCTTGAGTGGCGTAAACCAGGGAACCTTGTTGGCTAGGCTTACGTAGGCCCTTGGGCCGATAGCCTAGTACCTACCTCTGAACCTGTGAAGTTGAAGGAGATCTCTTAAGGTCATATTGAGGAATGTTTGGTTACATGGTATGGAGGTGGCCAAATTCAAGGGAGGCAACCTTCATTTTGCTCTATAGGTCACTGATAAGTTCACAGATGGAGTACTGTATGCAGCTCTTGAGACTTTACAAAGATGAAATGAGGCTGGTTTTCGAGTGTACCGGAGAGAGACACTTGATTAGGGAGTTAGAAGTTTGCATTTTTATAAAAGTCTGAAGCATTGCATGTGTACATTTTGAAGTAAGTAAGGGGGTGGAAGGGAGGGAGGGGTTAACTCTAAAGGGTGTGTTGTCAATATGATATTTACCAGGGGTGGATAACTTTCTGAAGGATACTGTTATGCATTTCTTGGAATTTAGTTTTATTCCGTGGCTGTGGCACCAGTTGTTTGTCTGTGTCAGGCCTTCCGGGAGAACATTTGTAAATAGGTTCATAGGATGATAATAGGCTGTTGGCCCGGAGGCACTTATAAGCCTAGCCAAGAATTTTGCTCATGTTCCCTCAAAGTCGGCACCTTTTTCCTGACCAGCAGGGACACAGGTGGGATCCCAGCAGTGTATTTTCTGTTTCCCGTCCAGTTGTCCAGGTTCCTCTTAAAGAGATACTCTTCTTGACAGAGAGGTAGTCTATTCCACAGATGGGAGAGTCTTTGGGACACAAGTCTCTCCTGCCAACAAATTCTATTAATGTTACAGACCAGGTTGAGGCCTTGCGTGTGGGTTGCGAGAGTGGAGTTTGGCTTATGGATATGCAGCAACTCCATCAAGGCGGGGTCTGAGATGGCCGTGTGTCAGTGTGGGATTCAATGACTGCTCCTAATTTGCAGTCATCTGCAAATTTAGTCAGCCAGAGACCACTGACATTAGCCTTGACTTCAGAGACGGAGCAGTTCAAGGGCCGATCCCTGAGGGACTCCACTTGTGACTGGCCTCTTTGTAGAGGTGAACTCCCCAATTCTAACTTCCTGTGTCCTGGCAATCCACCGGGTGACATACGGGTTTGTGCCTAAACTCTCAAGTTTGTCAACAATGCTGGAGTGGGATATTGTGTCAACAATGCTGGAGTGGGATATTGTGTCAAATGCCTTGGCCAGGTCAAGGTAGACAGTGTGAACCATTTTGCCCTCATCCATTGCTTCTCAAAGAAGTCCACCAGGGTTAGTAGACATGACCTGCCCTTGATGAAACCAAACTGGGTTGGATTCAGTGTCTGGAGGTTTACTTTATCACTTTTGATATTTTCCATGGCCTGATAGATCATGTTTTATGCTATTTAAAAGGCATCCTGGGATATTGTCTTGAGTCCATTGATGCAGTGTTCTTGGCCTTAGAGAGAGCATTGAGGACCTGTTTCCTAGTGATAGCAGGGGGAGTTATATTTGATGGTAATTCCTGAAGGTAGTTTGAGGGGGAGAGAGAGGTAAAGTTGGAGGCAAATACATCAGCCTGTAGGTTTGCTACATCTTCTGGCTCAGTATAGGTAGCTCCGTTTGCAGTGAGCTGTACACTCAGTTGTATATTGCCTTTGAGATTGCAGACATAGCTAAAGAATGCCTTTTGATTGTCCTTGGCGGCCAAATTTACCCTGAATGTGGCCTTGATAGACTTTATTTGTTCTCTGAGTTATTTGTTTAGTTTGAGAGTGCTTTTGTCCTGCTGGGTGCCTCCTAATTTTTCCATGATTTTCTTCCTTTTGTTATACAGCCTATTGAGTTTGTGATTCCACTAGGGTGGCTTGTTTTTTGAGTTAGTTCTGTACTTCTTCCTGGTGGGTACAGCTGCCTGTATGCAGCTGTTAACATGCTTCTACAGGGATTCTATGAACAATTTTGCATAGGCAGCAGTGTTCTCAGGGTTTATGGGGGCTTAAACTTTTGCCAGGTTATCACTTAATAACAAGAAGTTAGCCTTAGAGTAAGTAGTTTGTGAATTTTCCAGGTTTAGCTGGGGTTCCAAGTGTTATTTTTACTTCAAAGGAGACCATTTTGTGGTCTGACCTTACCAGGGAAACCATTACAGTAGGGTGTTTGCAGCACTCACCCATATTAGTGAGGACCAGATCCAGTATGTTTGCACTCCGGATTGGTATATTGACAGTCTGGTCCAGGGAGCTTGTATTTACAGAATCCAGGAATCTCTGTGCCTGTACGTTTGGTGTTGTATAGGATTCTCAGTTAATAGTGGGTAATTAGTCTCACATGAATATGGTATTGGGTTGAATGGTGAGTGTTTCCAATAAGTTTAAATACATGTTATGGGTTTCCTCCTTACCACTGTGCCAATGTCCTTTTTTAGGACTATCCCACTCTATTTAAATTTTCTCAAAAGCTCTATTAACTGTGTGACCTAGCCCTTCTTCGGAACATTGTCTGATTTCACCAGTAACTTCACTTGGGGGGGCTCGAGCCTAATGCCACTGTCACTTATCTGCTTTAGAGGAATACGAAGGTATAGTGTGGTTCTGTGTGTGCAACAACCACAAAACTGGAATAAAAGATGCTGCAGATTGTGGCCTGTCTAATTCAAAAACTCTGTTAAACATAGGGCATCCTTAACATAGTCTCTTCCAAGAGAGTGTGGTCTTCCTCAAGTTTTGCTTCCAGCAACTTCTTATGCCTTTTCATGCTTCCTCTTGATTTCAAACATGTTAGACAAATTCTGAAATGCAAGATTGATTCCTACTGCTCAACTTGTTATTGTTGACAAAGGCATTTCTTTAGGTGCCTCAGTCTCTAGATAAAATACTTCAGGCATTCCTGGCCTTGCTAGCATTATACACAAAGGTGTGACCTACTTGAGAATTCAGCTGCCTGCATCTCCAGACTTAGTTGCTTTAGTAGACCATCCGATTCCATTTGTTCCCTCACTGTAATTTCTGAAGAACAGAAGGCTGTCAGAAACTTTTCAGCAGGTAGATATTTTTCTTTATGTTGAACTGCTTCTGTGTTTAAGTAGAGAAGTCTATGTTCCATCACATTCATTGAACCTACAGGTCCCACTGGCATTTCTTAGACACCTGTTTGATTTGAAACTGTTACTCCATGGTAAAGGTGCACATCTCTCTTGACCTTGGCATCTCATATTCTTGAGATTAACGGGTCTCTCCTTTAGCACAAGCTTATTGACAGTTTCTTAAGTTGGTGTTTCACCTTTGCTCTCCTTTGCAAAGTACTTCTCTTCTTTGAGATTTGCATATCAAATGATAAGCTTTTTCTGCCTTTTGAGCTGGGAGACTCTGCATACTTTGTATTCTCTTTGTAGCCTTAATTCTTGTTTACCATCAACTCTGGCAGGGGCAGGCAGATCTTGGAGCTGTTGTTCACAAAGGCCAGCAGCCTTTAAAGACAAACCAATGTTTCCTGCCAAAATTATTGTGTAGCTGTCTCTTTATTAGCCCATTTATTGTACTGTTTACCTCTGGGGCAAAATTTCAGGAGAGAAAGAACCCCTTGTACCTAGGCTATACATGGCCAGCTCAGATTTTACCTCATGTGAGTGCATAAACCCATGAAGTTGGAACAGCTATTTATCTGCTTTGCTCAAAATATGGAGGATTATCTATGGCAAACAAGCTTTCCATGTGGCTTGGCAACTAAATTCCCTGTATCTATGAGTTAGCCTTTGCAGTAAAATTGCACTTTTCCAAAGGAGTTGTTGCTCATAATTCCCGTTTTACATGTTTTCATTACATAAATCTTTAAGTTTACTATTTATCATCTTTAAATACTTTCATTAAGCACTATTCTTTGATTCTGAATATTTTGGAGGAAGGTGACAGATTGAAATCTATCATTTGGTGCCGAGGATTAAGGCTGTGAGCTGTAGTTCCCGTGGTACAAGTTTTGATTCTTTCAGCCCTCATTTGCCTAGCATGTGATCAAATCAGTTAACCCAACAGCTCTTAGGATACAACTGGAAATTTGGGCTAGGCTGTACAGTGATCCTTTGAATTGCAGTCCTAGTACAGCCTTGGATGGCACAGTGGTGCAGTGATTTCCATTGTCACCTTGCAGCAAGAGGTTCTCCAGTTTGATTCTCGGCTAGGGTACCTTCTGTGCGGAGTCTGCTTGTCCTCCCTGTGTTTGTGTGTTTCCTCCGGGTACTCCAGATTCCTCCCACATTCCAAAAACATACATCTGAAGGGTTTTTCCCCAGGCCTCTGCTGAAAATTGGCTCTGTTCCAAGTCGGACTCTCCCAATAAACAAATGTTAAATAAAGTAATAGTAACTACCAATAAACTATGAACCTATAAACTGTTTCCGCTTTGTAGATTCAAGCTTCCTTTGTCAACTTGTGCTTCAGGATTTGACCTTATGAGAGAAAACGCTAAGGTTTTTCGGTCTCACATCACCTGACATATTTATTTATTTATTTAATATTTGTTTGACAGGAATGCCTGACTTGGAACAATGCCAGTTTTCAGCATAGGCCCAGGGAGGAAATGCTCCAGATGCAGATTTTTCCAACTTTCATCTGCTGCATAGAATTTGTTGAAGAAAGATGCAGCAGATTGTTGTATCATATCAACTGAGTTTTGTGCAGACCCTCTGCATTGTGCATCACTTACCCTTCCCCTGTCCCATTGTTACAGTCCTTTACGTCTGCAGTGGGTTGTTCCTTTATAAATGCAACAGTATTATGTCATATGTATTTTTTCTGGTTGGTTGTGACTTTCAGATAAAACTTGCTAATGTTCCAGAGAGAAGAGCTGGAAGCATGTGGCTGGGTGAATCCTCCTAGTTCAACACCATGACATAGAGTATTTCCTTTCAGAATGCAGAAGATAGACAGTATTGGCGAAACTGTACAGGAACTATTATGAACGAGATCTCAGCTGTCACTCAATGAAGTTTAAAAGTGTGTATAAATGAAATGCTGGAGAGTCTGCAGATGCCATGCTAAACAAATGTTAAGAGCTTTTTTTCCTTTATGGGTGTACATGTGTTAAGAGGAGAACAGTGCTTTGAAACATATCTGTTAAACACATGCAGATATACTTATTTTTGTACTATATGTAGGAGGTTGCATGTAGATATACTTACTTTTGTACCATATGTAGCAGGTTTTAAATGTTTTATTTCAGGTCTACCCAGAAAAGAATATCAGAGCCAGGCAGTGTAAGTGAAACCAGGAAATGCTTTATTTCACAGTATAACCTGGACCTGATAGGATCCCAGGCTGTATTCTGCACCATCTCCAACAAGAACCAGCTTTGGCATTGAGCACCCTATTAAACCACAGCCTAAGTAAAGGCTTCATTCCAGCAAAGTGGGGAACTGTCATCCCCTTGCATAAAGGTGTTGCCACTACTGACCTTGGAAACTGTTGCCCCATTAGCTTGACAAGTCTGATCTGTAAAGCCATGGAGCATATTGTTATGGACCTCATAAACAAGGGCATAGGCAATCTCCAAACATTTGACCCCACTCAGTTCAGATTCGTCAAGAGCAGATCTTGCCTGTTGAACCTGGTTGACTTTTATGAGACTGTCACCAAGTCCCTGGATGAAGGAAAGTCAGTACATACAGCTTACCTTGAATTTACCAAAGCCTTTGACACAATCCCACACTCAGGCATCATCAGAAAGCTAAGACAACTTGGCTTAAATCCTATCTCATCAGGTGGGGGCCAGCTGTCTCACCGATAGGACCTGCAGTTTCAAAATAGGTGCCTCCACCTCCGACAGCAAACCTGTCACTAGCGGTGTTACCCAGGGATTTGTCCTGGGACCCCTACTGTTTGGCATCTACTTCTCAGAGATCTAGGTGAAGACAGAAGGCCTGTGACTGACCATGTTTGCAGACAACTGTAAGTTGGGTGCCGTCATTGACTCCCCAAATGATGTTAACATACTACAAGTGGGTCTCTCAGCAACAAATTACTGGTGCCGAAGTCATGACCTTGTTAAATACAAAAAAATGTATTATCATACCATTCTGGAAAAACATGGCCCCTAGTGATTACCACATCAATGGCAACCCCTTAAGCACACAACCTGTGATGAGAGACCTGGGTACACAGGTTGACAACAATCTCACATTCGACCATCATGTAGCGGCAGTGGTCAGAAAGGCCTTTTACTTGGTTCATCTCATAAGTAAAGAGATTACATCCAGAAAAAAGGTTAGTACCTCTCTGTACTCCTCCCTCATTAAGCCAATAATTGAGTACAATGCCCAGTTTGGTATGGACCTCTCCAAACACCTGCACCAGCTGGAAAGGCCACAGAAATACCTCTCAAAGAGAATCCATGGTCTCCAACTCCTATGTGGACAGGCTCAAATCACTGTCACTCTACCCTATATCATACAGTTTGCTCAGAAATGATCTGTGTCTCGCCTGCAAAGCAGTCTCGGATCCTGTTGTATTAGAGATGCTCCATATCCGTAAGTCTAACGCCTCACACATTACCCACTTGAAAGGCCTAAATCTAATATGCGACATTAACAAAACCTGCTGGAGGGGCAGGTTTGTCTCCCAGAGGCTGCCCTGTCTCTTGAATAGACTTCCCATGCACATCAAACAGAGTATGTCGCTGACCCTCTTCGTGGGCAAAATTGATGAGTGGATGGGAAACAACATATTTGTCCCAGGGGTTCCACCTGTGTCCCTCATTGACAGGGGCGACAGGTGCTGACTGAGGTTTCTTTTTTGGGGATAAACTCTTGGCTAGGCTTTTAAGGGCCCCAGGACCATTAACCTAGTAACCTCCTGTGATCCTATGAACGTAATTTCCTATTGGCTGAAATAGAACCCAAGAATTGTAAATGAGTGCTGTGTCCTGTATTTGAGTTTTCTGGCTTTAGCTGCATAACATGCACTATGCTGCACTAAATAAATGATGCAGCTTACAGTGTTTAGTGTATTTCCTGTTTAAAGAACAATTTGAACTCTTAACTCTGTCATTGAGAGGTACATGCATCTTCTATTGTCTCTGTCTGCCAGGAAAGATCCAATTTACCAAGCAAAATGTTAACAGTGATTATCCCACTAATCATTGATTCCTATTTCTGTCAGTACTGAATGTGTTGCTCAGTCCCTTCACATTTATAGGCACATTGAGCAACCAGACTAAGAATTCAGTGACCTAGCACTTTCCCGGAGTGGTGTTTTCAAGAAGCTTTATACATGGAACTTTATGAAGCAGCTGCAGTCTTAACCTTAAAGGAAAGAATGTCATCCCTGTTCTTGTGCTGAATTTCATATTGCAAAGAAAAATACTTTTCTATCCCATCTCAAGTTAAATTCTGGTTATATTTTATATGTCGTTCCGATTGTTTTGTCCAACAGTACTGTTGTCTGTTTACCTTCCTTACATTAACAGAGTATGTCAGCAATTGACATTGATAGCACTGATTGCACTGTTGATGTTAATCATGCTTTTGTAGGACTAACTGTGTGTACTGCCTTGTCCCATCCACGTTAATTGTACACCGACAGTGCCTTTTTAACTGTAGCTTAATCATGGTACTGAATTTATACTGTTCATTTTCATGTTTAAACACGCTAAATGTGAGAAAATCACCTTAGCTGATTAAGAAGTGCAGAAACCTGCTTTTCTTGTTCAGCTGAAAAGATTTTCTTGCACTTTTTTTTTTTTGACTCGCAGCTCTATGCAGATGTTCTTCGTGTTTCACTGTTGCAGTCATCACATTTGGGTTATCTGCTTGAAGAAGCCCTCAGTCTGCCTGATTATCAAAGTCTTGGGTCCTGCGTCAGTTGCTGTCTCATCTTCCATGACGTCAGGTAGTCAGGGGTATAAAGCATGCAGGCCGATGCCATTAAATCAGTCTTTCTTGCCATGCAGTGCCTGAAGCCGAAGCAGTTCGCAAGTGCCGGTCAGCCGACTCATGAAATTTTCGTTTTCGAGTTTCAGAACCGAAGTTTTTAACTAAGTTAAGTACCCCATTGGTAAAACTTTTTCTTGCTCTAAACCGATGTCAGTAAAAGTCAATAATTGTATTTCTTGTGGAAAGCAAATACCTCAGAAAGATTTTCATTCGTACTGTATTCCTTGCCTAGGCCCTGACCATGACGCACCTCACTGTCGGTTTTGTGCCTTATTTAAACCACGAACTATTCGTCAGTATATTTTCACTTCTAAATATTTTGTATATTATTATGTACTCTGTTCACTTATCCAGATATGCCTTCGGTAATTCACCCGACTACGACATTCCGAAAAAACGCAAAGATAAAGACAGAGACATGCTGCCTAGGTCCAAAGCTGACGACGATGCTTATAAGCTAGTCGCCAGTTCAGTGAGGCGCATTCGTAGCCCCTGATACCCGCTACTTCAGATTCTCAGGCCTCTACTGAGACCCATTCAGAGTCCAGTATGCCGCGAGATGCTTCAACTGTGGAACCTGTGGATGTCTCTACCTTGGATGGGTCCGGAGCTGCTTTGCAGGCACTGGCTTCTAAAGGTGTATTCAGGCCTACTGACATGCATATTAAACCAACGCCATCTTCTTTTTCTAGGCCTAAAACTCGAACCATGCCTATGAAACCGACGTCCAGACAGCATGGTCAGGCCTCTGTGCTTAAAAAAGAAATGATAAGAATGGCTGAAGACCTTATTACTTTAATCAGGGGAAGCCAGCCTTCCTCCACTAAGAGACCTAGGACTGAATTTGCTTATGATACTTCTGACCAGGATTCTGAAATTTCTGTCTCCTCTGATGACCATGGCTTACACTTATCTACCTGTGAGGACTCTGATGCAGAGGACTCTATACCCTCTGCTTCTTCCCCAGAGGATTTTTCTTTAGTGAAACCTTGCATACTCTTAGGGAGCATTTTCACTGGGAAAGCCAGGATTACTCTGATTCTAAAAAGAGGCTTAGAGATTTCTTACTCCTGCCCCAACACAGGCCTTTAGCTATCCCTCCTGTGCTTTACATTGTTGACGATGCCTTTTCGGAATCTAGCTTGGCCCCTGACTCTCTACCTCCTGCTCCCACAAAACCTGATAGATACCACAGGGTTCCTGATTCTCATAAGTTCCTTTTTAAAAATCCTACTGTGGACCCTGAGACCATTTCACAGGGACCCGAGGGCATTAAGGCTACTACTGCCAAAAATCCTACACCCCTCTGATAGAGATTCCAGGGCCTTGGATAGATGGGGTAAGAAGGTATACACCTCTGCAACCTTAGCCATCAGGGCCTTAAATTGCCAGTTTCATATGCTGAAGTATCAGCAGCATATTATTGAATTGCTTAAACAGAAAATGATGTTGATTCCTGATTGTGCTGAAAATAAGGATTTACAGGATTTAATGCATTCTGCTGAACTGGTTGGAAAACATGCTTTCCAATGTGGTTTTGATTCACTAGAGGCATCTTGCAGGGCTGCAGTCACTGGGTCTGTACTTAGAAGGCATGCTTGGCTTAAGGAGCAATCTTTGCCAGATCATGTTAAAACTAAATTGCTGGATGCTCCCTTAAATCAGGACCAGTTGTTTGGTGACAACGCAGAATAAGTTCTTAAAAAGATGGAGGAAAAAGCTAAATCTATGCAAACTGTTAAAGATTTCTTACAAGTGCAGCTTCCTAGATTTAGTAGGCATTGGCCCTCAAAAAATTGGTCCTTTCCTGTCTCTTCCAGGCCTTCTCAGTTCAAAGCCAGAACCAGCAGAACACCCAGGCTTCAATCCCAGGGTACACACAGGACTAAGCAGTGGAGGGACTTCCCACTTCCAAATCAGGGAGTAGTAAGACTCCCCCTATGGTAAGCTGTCTCAATGACTTAACTTTAAAACTTCCAAGCACTTCTCAACTGACTGCTCCTTTAGGGGGAAAGATTGCTCTGCAAGCAAAATACTGGGAACTCATTACCCAGGACAAATGGGTTTTAAACATAATTTCCCAAGGATACAGATTTCACTGCCGCACGTTACCAACCCAAAACGGTTGGCCAGATCTACCCCCAAATCAGTGGGCAGAGGCTCAAAAGCAAGTACTCCCTCTCTCTCTCGTAAGATTAAAGGCTATTCAGACTGTACCAGAAGAGGAAAAGGGGCAAGGTTTCTACTCAAGACTTTTCCTGGAACCCAGAAAAGACCACTCTTGGCGTCCTATCCTGGACCTGTCTATCTAAACACTTTTTTGGTGACTCCAAAATTCAGGATGCTAACTCTTCACCAGTTGTTTCCCAGGCTAGGCAAAGATGCCTGGTTGGCAACACTGGATTTAAAGGAAGCCTACCTGCACATCCCAATCGGGGAATCTTGCAGAAAATACCTACACTTCAAAGCAGGCTGCATGCACTATCAGTTCTCTGCACTGCACTTTGGCTTATCTACTGCGCCCAGGGTATTCACTAAGTGCCTAACTCCAGTCATTGCATTTTGCAGGCAAAGAAATATTCAAATATACCCATACCTGGACAGTTGTCTAATTCAGGCAGAAAGCCAGGCTGAATCATCTGGCATTTGTACAAAAGGTGTTAACTTGTCTGGGGTACACCATAAACGAAAAGAAATCGCATCTGGTACCCTGTCAACAAATTATATTCCTGGGAGCAAGCTTGAATATAACTTCCCAGATGACTTTCCTCACGCCAGAGAAACAAATTCATTTGACAACTTACTTCAAACTAGTGGCCACAAAAACCCTATCTGCAAGGCAAATACTGCAAGCCTTGGGGTTAATGGCCTCGTGCATTGTACTAATTCCATATGCAAGACTGCATATGAGGAAACTACAGTGGTATCTAAAACGCCTATGGTGTCAACATTCTCCGGATCTAGAGGCAATAATTCCTATCGTACCTTGCCTACGGTTAGTATACCTTTGGTGGACAGAGGCCTGCCACCAAAACAAGGGACTACCATTCACTCTACCCCCTGCCGTCCAAACCCTTAAAACAGACACATCCGATTATGTATGGGGGACTCACCAGGCAGGGAAGTGCATTCAGGGCAAATGGAACCCAAGTCAAATGCATCTGCATATCAATCAAAAAGAAATGTTAGCTGTACAGAATGCTCTGACAGCCTTCAAGGACCACATTCTTCCAGGACAATTAATGGTAAAGAGGGACAACACCACTGTTATGTGGTACATAAGCAGGGGGGTACCCATTCTTACCCCCTCTGCAGACTAGCCATGGCTCTGTGGAACACAGCCTTGAGCTACCAAATGCATCTACAGGCTCATTTCCTGCCAGGAAAGCTAAATACACTGGCAGATGAACTAAGCAGAAATCCCATGGACCCACTCGAATGGAAACTGGAACCAAAGATTTTCAACATGTTGATCAACAAGTGGGGGATCCCAGATATAGACCTGTTTGCCTCCCCCCAGAACTACCAATTAGACAAATTCTGCACAAGGACTCCCCATAAACAAGCTTGGAAAGTGGATGCTGTGTCCTTCAGCAGGAAAATCTATCAGTTTATGCCTTTCTTCCTCTGCCTCTCCTCTCCTCTCCAAAGTGCTACTAAAGATCAAACAGGACAAACCAAGGATGATACTGATTGCACCAGACTGGCCACGCCAACACTGGTACCCCCTCTTGTGCAGTGTGTCACAGCTGACCCCATGGCACATACTTCAGACCCCTACCCTGCTGTCTCAGCAGGAGAGCCAGATTCTGCACCCCCAGCTTCAAACCCCGAACCTGGCAGCCTGGCTAATTACCTAATCTCTCCATTATGATCCCTCAGTAAACAAGTGTTGGATGTCATTTTGGAGGCAAGGAGGCCTAGTACTAGAAAATCTTATGCTGAAAAATGGAAAAGATTCTCTGCCTGGAACCAAACTCAAGGGATGGCCACAGTAGCGCCCAGCTTACCTCAGATTCTTCAATATATAACTGAGATGCTTCACAAGGGCCTTTTTCCTCCATCAAAATTCACGCCTCAGCCATTTCATCTCATTACAACACAGAACCACCCCTCTTTTCTCACCCATTGCTCAAGCAGTTCCTCAGAGAGGCTAAAAACTTAAGACCACCCAGGAGAGCCCCAACCCCAGCCTGGGACCTTAATTTGCATTGGAGAAACTCACTCTTCCTCCTTTCAAGCCAGCTGCAACTGCAGAGTAAACATTCCTTTCTTGGAAAACAGCTGTCTTTTTAGCAATCACTTCAGCAAGAAGGATTTCTGAATTGCAGGCCCTTATGACAGTGGAGCCTTTCATCATCTTTCATGCGGACAGGGTGTCTCTCAGGACCAAATCCCTCTTTTATGCCCAAGGTGGTATCCAGTGTGGCTCTTAATCAGTCCATTCATTTGCCAACCTTCTTTTCTAATCCACAAAATAAAGAGGAATGGATACTGCAATCCTTAGATGTGCACAGCTTAGACTTTACTTGGACAGGACTAAACCTCAAAGGAAATCTGAACAACTGCTGGTGGCATTTGCTGCAGGGGCAGATGAGAAGGCTATTTCAAAGCAAACCATTTCTAAATGGATAGGCCATTGCATTTATTCATTTCTGCTGTAAGCACCATGGAAAACCTATCCCACAGGGATTAGACCCCATTCAACCAGGGCTGCATCTACCTCTGCAGCCTTTCTCAGAGGTGTCCCTACCAGAGACATGCTAGAAGCTGCTACCTGGAGTTCTATACATACTTTCACCAAGCATTACCATTTGCCAATTTTCTCTAAATCCAGAGCTGGCTCTGCCACTGCAGTCTTGCAGGGTCTTATAGCTGGTCCTAATGCTATCTAAATTCCTCCTCCTCCTCCCATCCTTAGCTTTGGGAATCTACCCAAATGTGATGACTGCAACAGTGAAACATGAAGAACATAGTACAGTTGTGTACACTTACCATAAATGTAAATGTTCGAGTGTATTCACTGTTGCAGTCCTGGTTACCCTCCCTCCAGCCCCCTGACTTCCTTTGGCTATACCTCTGTTCTCCTTTACTATACTTAAAAGCTTTTTAGTGTATTTGTTTTTTTGTTGGAGGTATAACCTTGTATATGTATGTGTGTATGTATATATATATATATTTTTTTTTTTTGCCATTAAAGGGGGGTCACCTGACATCTGGGGCAAGAAAAACTGATGTAATGGCATTGGCTGCATGCTTTATACCCCTAACTACCTGATGTCACTGAAGATGAAACGGCAACTGACGCAGGACCCAAGACTTTGATAAATCAGGCCGACTGAGGGCTACTGCAAGCAGATAACCCAAATGTGATGACTGCAACAGTGAAGACACTCGAACATCTACATTTATGGTAAGTGTACACAACTGTACTTTGATCCATCCTGCTGGCAGTCAAGAATGTCACACTTAATTATTTGACTTCTTTTATGCATTAGTGAGTTACATTGTGTAAAGCAGAGATTCACGTGCCTTAAGTGCACAGTGTTCCTTTCTGATGACATCAGGGGCAAGCACAGAAGTATGCATAGTACATGCGGGTTTTCAGTTTGTATTCTTACTGACCAATACGATTGTTGTTTGCAAGTTTTATTTTAATTATTTGCTTATCATTTTCTTAACAGTAGTGGAACAGAGTAAGGAGGAACCTGCCTTCCGTCATTTTCTAGAAGAGAAAAAGGACATGTATCGAGTAAAAAGCCGAAAAGAACAGTAGCTAACACTTCAGAGAGAGACATTTTGATGCTGTGAAATGTCTGCAAAATGTATTTCAGCTGGTGCCTGCATTTTAACTATAACATGTTTTCCTAAGCTCCATCAGTACTTGTATGGAAGCTGTAATAAAGTACATTTCTGTTTAAGATGACCTGAAATCCATTGCAGTTTCAAAGACCTTAACTAAGTATACATAACCACATTAGTCCATTTGGAAAAGCCTGAGGAATAGAACATAAAAACATTTATAAGCCCCTGTGTTGAAGGGGTTGGATAATATTTGAAGTATTTTTTTAAATAAATTATTTGTAAATCTTTTTTTAAATGAAAACTCATTTGGTCTATTATGTGTGCATTTGCTTTTGCCTATCTGGAAGTTTTGTTCTTAGCTTTATGCAGAGTGTATTTGAGATGAATTGTACTAGCTGTTTAAAAGGAAAGTTCATAATTTGATAAAAGACATCATATATTGTTTTCTTACTGTTGGACATCTCATACTACCATTTATGCATCCTTCTCACATTTTAAATTGAACTGAATATTTTTCTCTAGTATTAATTAATTTGGCTTATAATGCGTAAAAAGTTTAAGCTTGTGTGCAGATATCTTATTAGTGTGTGTCACAGAATATAGTCAGCAAGCATTACTTGCTTAACCCAGATGTACCACCTGGGCAGTAATGTAAGCTGGTGTATAGTTTGGAATTTACACTTCATTTTATTTTTAATGCATTGAATGTTGCTTTGCAGGCAAGTATGTGGTAGTTAAAGGTGCTTGGCCACATTCTGGGGGAAAAAATATTTATTAAGTGGTGTAAGCTTGGGTTTAAAAATTGTCTATAGATTATGTGGATTAAAGTGGACTAAAATTATGAAGTTAATTATTTATTTAGAGCCATTTAGCTATAAAAATATATGTATTTATATTTATTTATCTTTACAGTATTCCCGTATAGTCTTGAAACCTAGCACGTTGCACTTGGATTCTGTGATGTAATGCAGTTATGTATAGTATGCAGTGTATTAGTTATTTGAAAGTAAGTTTTGAATTTCCAGGGCTGGCCCTTGTTTGGGATTTGCTACATAAGGAAGACCTGGTAAATGAAAATGCCAGTCCATACTGAACAAGTAAAATATTTAGAACTTTGCAGCATTTCTCTGTTACTTGTTCAGTGCATAAACATTTTGTTCAATACCAGTGCCCCACATACTTTATAAATGATAGCTGACTAAATAAGTTATAAGTGAGTAACAGCACAACCCAAAATAATCACTGCAGTTTTTTTTCAATATATCAAAACTTTTATAGAATAATTTGCTATGTAGTGACAGTGGATTTCTCTCAGTCGTCTTTCATTAGTTTAACTAGAACAGCTGTGTTGTCATTGTGCTAACAGCAGAAAAAATTGTCTTGCACACCCTTCTTATAGCATCTACAGAGGCCATTAACTGTAAGAACTGTGTGTTCAAGAAACAGCAAGAAAAAAGTGGAAGAGCAAAAGGCATACTGAGTGGGGCAAGTTTAATACACTAGTTGCTTGAAACTGCACTGGTTTGGCTTGACGAATGCAGAACTGTCTGTGCATACATTTAGCTGCAAAAGAAAAAAAATAGAGAAGAGGCATAGCATTACTTCTTTATGCTAACAAAGAAGGTTGTGAAACAGAGATCTGTTTGGATGTCAGAATGAAAACTTAAATATATAAACACAATTAAAATGATTTCAGTCTCAGACCAAATTTGTGGGCATTAAGTTTACCCCTTCCTCGTAACAGAACTATTATAATCGGTGAATAGAACCAGCAACATCAGTGAAATTACTCTCTGATCCAGTTTTTTAGTTACTTTTTATGGCTAGCAGTGGGCGTTAATATATTGTTTATTGTTGACTACTAATTCCTTGTAGTAGCTCCTTCACTTCTCTGCATCTCCTTCATGTTGCATTCACAGCTGCCACAGTAAGAGAAGCCTTCCTATTCACTTTTAATTTGAATAACACAAAATTAAAACCTAGTTCAAGAGAGTTTTTGATGCTATTTGTATAAGTCACTTCTGCAATCATGGGATGTTAGCCGCAGGCAGAATCCAGTGTCTGACTAGTGTTTCAAAGCCGCACACCATTCCCTTATGTCACCCATACTCTCAACTTCACTTCAGACTTCTCCACAGACTGTTGTAAGGTTAAACATGTGAACGGCCAAATCCAGTTTGTTCTTGCTGCACAAATTACACCAGATGTTTGAATCTCTTGGGCCAGGCAAATGATGAAAAAGTGAAAATGAGTAGCAAGATAAGTAACCCTTAATAATAATGTTGTTGTTGCTGTATTATTATTTGAGCTTTGATTCACTGTTGAGCTTAGCACAGAGGTCTAGAATGCTCTACATTGCGTCTGCTTTTGGATGTTGGTGTTTCTAAGTAGATGTCTGAGAATGCCACCCTAACAAATTGTGTCCTTGTAGGAAACAAATTTTAAAGACAGACAATAAGTATGTCTGCTGTCCAGGCTTTGATCACAGCATCACAGTGTGTGACTTCTGCGGAGAGTTAGGCCTAAGATAATTAATGCCAGGTGAGATTCTGCTCTAGTTCATTTGAGTAAAATAAACTAGCATCCCTCATCGGCAAATCTCCCACATTTTCATGTATTAGTCACTTAGATGTAAGCAGTGCATGGTACCTGAGAAGTTGGTAGATTCTTCAGTGCTTTCCTGGTCCAAGGATATTAGGAGCATGGAGGTGTTTTGCAGTCCCTGGGAATAGTGTCTGCCAGGTCTTCTTGTTGCGAGACATTTTGTGGAGGTGCTCCCTCAACAGGTTACCCACTAGGGACTAGTTAGTCTTTCCACCACTAGAACTGCAAACTTGCTTCAGAGCTGACTGTCGTGGCTTGGAGGATGCTTTTCATATTTTTTTTTTTTTGGCTTGTACAACTGTTTTATGGGAAGGTGTACAGCACTTTTTCTCATCTCCCCATTTGTTTCCAGTGAGTTTAGAAACATGTTTATATGGAAATTATGACTGTTTCTGGACTCCTGCAGTTGCACAGTCAGATTTAGTTTTAGATTCTTGTATGAGGCTCTTGTGGGCTGCATGTTGTCACAAGGCAAAAACTACTAAGACCTTTCCTGTTGCCTCACTGTTGTGGCAACTTAGAGTCTGGTTGCAACCAAAAAGTTATAGATTTTTTTCTTTTTTGTTACTTTTTTAGCATTTTGTCAGTTTTTCCTTGTTTTCTAATTTCCATTGTTTGTGACAGTATATCATTGAAATGTTTGTATCACTTAGCTATATTTTGGATTGCTCTATTTTTGCTCTCTGTATTTGTGATTTTTAGAATAAAGATGGAGATTAATCCTTTCTATAGCATTGCCCCCAGGGAGGCTGTTACATTGGTCAACAACAGCACCTTTCAACAGTTCAGACATTCTGTTGATCTTTCAAATGGAGACTAACGTTCTGTTCCCATGCTTACTGTTAATGAGAACCACCATTGTTTACAGACAAGGGAGATCCCTGCCTGGTAGCCTACAAACCGTAGAGGTCTGAACAATAGATATCTCTTCAGGGCGTGTCTATATCCACTCCTTCAGCTGCCTGTCAAGGCTGGTCTGCCCTGACATAAGGGTTCTTGCATTTTTCTCCAGGGGTGGCAGTCTGACTGCAGGAGACCATCTTCTTCTTGGAAAGGGCCTCAAAAGGACTACTGACTTTCTCTTTTGGCGAAGGGCAGGCCTAACTCTCCCCAGGAGAAAGGAGGATGGTAGACTACAAATCACACATGTCTTTTCCATTAGGTTATGATACAGATAGTGAAGGAATATTAGTTCCAGATTCCCATCTCGGAAGATTTCACCTTTGGAAATATCTTAACCCTGATGAGGAACCATTTTAAACTTCAACTCTCTGAGGGCTCAGATGCACATAAAAGGGTCCCAGACCCTACTGGGCTATGACCCCCTCCTCCAAATCCATAACAGCACCTTCAGTGCTAGAGACTTTTATGAGATCATTTTGATATCCGTTGCCTGAAGCCAAAATGTCAGATTCCTGCCCTAAGGAGATCTGATAGATTCTGTAGGTCCAAGGGCCACATAATGCAAGAACCCTGTGGGGAACTTGACAACATATTTTGTGAGCCTACAAAAGGAGCCAAGTTTCCCATATGAGGGACACCTTTCCCAATGATAAGGAAATCAGGCTCTTAGATATGGAAAGATAGTGTACACCTCTTCCACACTAACATTTAGGACCCTCAGTTCTCAAGGCAACATACTAAAATTGCAAGATCATGTATTGAAATGTCAGTTGTAATAAAAATAGGGAGAATTATGGTGTGCCATTACTTCAGCTTGCCATCCAGTTATGTAAACGTGCTATTAAATATACTTATGATGATGCAGATGATGTATTCAGAGCAAATGCATGTGGGTCCATGCTCAAAAAGCATGCAGAGTTTCATACCCAGTCCTTTGCAGATTATAAGGTGAAATGTTTGAATGCTACATTACCGACATACCTCTTTTTTTTTTTTTTAGTTATCATACGTATGAAGTGTTTAGAAAGTTTAAAGAAAAGGGGGAAAAGAGGTGGACCCAGTGAGATGTTCTATCCAACTACCATACTGTAATTTTTTCCCAATAGACAAGGACCCTGATATAGAAGACTGGAGGCAAGGCATCCAAAAGGCAATTGGTCCTTCTAAACCATGAAAAAAAAAATCAAATCATAGGATGATGGGGGCCAGGATTCTAGAAAAGCTCAAACCACCCAGCCACAAGCTATAATTCTCTAAGACAAAAATCCCTTTCCCACCCTCATGCTCCTGACCCCTTCCCAAAAAATCCAAACACCCACTTATGAGGCAAGCATACTAATTATGGGGAGGAGTGGAGGACCAGAACCTCAAACAAATGGGCACATGGTATTCTTGCAAAAAGTTATGATCTGGAGTTTCCTTCCGGACCTCAAGGGAAAAAAAAAATCAAGAGTACAATGAGAACAAAAATATTTCCCCAGTCTGCTGCAAATGTTGGAACAAGAGACCATAGACGTGCAGTCTTGTGAACAGTAAGGCTGCCCTTGTTCCCATGGAAGTATGGTGCCCATTTTCCTTTTCTTGATATGGCCGAGCTAAATAAATTCCTGTGAATTTTCTAGTTCAGGATGCTAACTTTCCTTATTCTCCTACCCATGTTAAGCTCCCATCACCTACCTGGTCACTAATGATGTAAAGGATGTGTATCTGCACGTCCCCATCCATAAATGACAAGTGCCCCCTAGGATGCCTAGCTGGAGATGGTCATTATAAATTCCCCGCCTCACCATTTGCCTTATTTACTACAGCAAGGGTTTCATCATCATCCATAAATGACAAGTGCTTCCTAGCATGCCTAGCAGGAGATGGTCATTATGAATTCCCCGCCTCACCATTTGCATTAATTACTACAGCACGGGTTTCATCATGTGCCTAGTACCAGTGACAGCACAAAAATTTTTCTCCTACACAAAAAGCTGGGCTCCCAAAGTCAAACCTGTGTCACACTGCTATAGAAATATTCCTGGGGATACCACTAGACATCCTCTTCAGAGTGATTCTTCCAGCTGAAAAAGTTCTCCCACCTTCTTTTAACATATGGTGACAAAAGCTCACTGGCAGCCAGGCAAGTCATCAGTAGCCTGAGACAGATGGGTTTCACTACCCTCATGATACTTCTGGCATGGATCCACATGAAAAAGCTGTAGTGGTACCTAAGGAATCAGCATTGCCCGACCTTCGATTATGTCCTTCCAGCCCTGCAGTTCTTCAAAAAGAAACTCACTCCAGTGTCGAGGAAAACAAGATTCCAGCACAGTACACAAGGAGAAGAAACTGAATACTCTTCAAAAAATCGCCCTTTATTGGTGGACAAAAGAGACTATTTCAAAACCCTGTAGATTTGGTTCAAAAAAGCTTCCACATGCAAGTCTCGTTGAATGAAACAACACACTGAATATATATACATCTCAAAACCGAAAACTGCATCAATCATATTCAAGTAAGTCCTGTTAAAACACCTACCCCAGTGTTTACATACACAATTACATATCTTAGATTTTAAGTTCTGGCAGCAAGTTAAATACTTCATCTAGTTAGCACTTCTATCTCAGTAATCTGTTTCTGTTCTTTTGATGCAAGAACCTCATGGCAAGTAGTTTTATCTAAACCCTGGATATGAGTTTGTCATTTCCTGTAAAATAAAAAAATAGCTCCCAGATGTTTTGTAGAATGTTTGTATTAAGCAATGGCATTTCTGAAACATCTAATTTTTCTAAAAGGTTCTGACGTTCTGTATTTGAACTCGTGAGAAGTTTCATCTACATAGAAGAAAGAGCAACAAGTAGTAGTAAAATACTTAGTATCAAGTAGTGTCTTGAGGTTTACTGTTGAAAACTGGTTCTGGAAATTAGGTTACAAAAGGTGTAATTAATTTCTACTTGGAAAACATACCATTGCTCATGCAGTCACAATCTGATACTATCAACAGATGCCTCAGATCAGACATAGGAAGCTTACTCCCAAGGCCTAAAGGTGCAAGGCAGGTAGTCCCAAAAAAAAGAGCAAGCTTCACATACATCTGAAAGAAATGTTTGCACTTCACTATGCTTTCCAAACCCGAAAAACACCATTTTGTTTTATCTGTTTATTGGGAAAATTCTTACAGTATTTATGTAGGTGATGTGGATTGTGTTGTATATACTATCTTTCACCTTCCCCTTTTCTTTAAGCATTTTGAACACTTTATAAGCATGTTAACCAAAAACAGGCCTTTAAGGGAGCAATCATATAATGTTCTTCGTCTCACATTGCTGCAGTCATAACCTGTGGGTAGTCCGCTGTCCTCGGTCGGCCCGAATACCAAAGTGTTAGGCTGGCGTCGGTCATGGGCGCTCAGAACTGACGTCAGTACGCAGTAGTACTTAAGCGCATGACCGACGCCATATCCTCAGTCTTTCTTGCCGCATGGTCCGAAGCAGAAGCAGCGTTTGCAAGTGCCGTTCGGCGTCCTGAAATTTTCGTTTTTCGAGTTTCAGACCGAAGACCAAGTTGGGCTAAGTACCCCGTTGGGGAATATTTTTGTCTTTTCTTGCCTCAGTTTATCCGGATGTTAGAAAAAGTTAATAATTGTATTTCTTGTGGGAAACAGATACCTCATAGGGACTATCACTCTCTCTGTATTCCTTGCTTGGGGCCTGAGCACGACGTAGTCGGTGTCGCTTTGCGCTAGATTTAATAAGCGCACCATTAAACGCAGATTAGATTGTGCTAGGCTTGTTTTGATGGCGGTGTAACTACAACATGCCGTTGGATCCTCCGACGCCCGCTACCGCAAAGAAGCGAAAAGATAAATCGTTAAAGTCTAAACAGGATGAGTCGTCCGTTGCGGATGCCGGTTCTATGGAAACTACGGTTGATTCTGTGGATCCAGCCGAGGTCTCGGCTGAATCACAGGGGGAACCTTTAATTTTACAGGAATTGGCTTCTCAGGAGTTAGGTCAGGCCGAGGGGGCTTCTCAAGTTTCTGTAGTTCCATCATTGCAAAAGGTTATTAGGCCTTCTACTTCTGTCACTAAGGGGCCTGCTAAAGCTAGACCTGGTCTTTCTGGTACAGGCATCAGCCCTAGTTCTTCGGCCTCTGTGCCTAAAAAACATATGTTGAAAATGGCAGAGGATTTAATTACTTTAATCAGGGGTTCTATGGCCCCTCCAGACAAGAGGCCTAGGGTGGAGACAGATGTGGAGGGATTGGAGCATTCCTCAGATTACTCTGAGTCTTCAGCTGAGGACATTCAGGATTTTCCTCCCTATTCTGATTTGGATGCAGAGGATTCTTGTCCTTCTGCTTCTCCTCCAGAGGATTTTTCCTTTTCTGAAACCCTGCACTCCATGAGGGAGCATTTCAAGTGGGAAGGTCAGGATTTTTCAGATTCTCGTAAGAGGCTTAGGGAATTTTTGCCACAACATAGACCTTTGGCTATTCCCCCTGTTTTAGATGTTGTTCAGGATGTTTTTTCTGAAGCTTCCCTTAATCCTGATTCTTTACCCCCCTGCCCCTGTCAAGCCAGACAGGTATTACAGAGTTCCAGAGGCTCATAAATATTTGTATAAGAGTCCTAGAGCTGACCCGGAAACTATTAGTCAAGGGCCTAAGGGTGTCAGGGCTTCTGTAGTTAAGAATCCAGTACCTCTGGATAAAGATTCTAGGGCTTTGGATAGGTGGGGTAAAAAAGTGTGTACCTCTTCCACGCTAGCTATGAGGGCTTTAAATTGCCAGTTTCATATGCTGAAGTATCAGAACTTTCTGTTAGGTCAGTTGAAATCTAAGGTAGATGCTTTAGCTGAGGGTATAGAGTGTAAGGAATTGCAGGACTTAGTTCATTCCTCAGATCAGGTTGGTAAGCATTCCTTGCAGTGTGGCTTCGATGCTCTTCAGGATTCTTCCAGGGTGGCTGCCACTGGTTCAGTTATTCGTAGACATGCCTGGCTTAAGGATCAAAATTTGTCAGGGCATGTTAAAGCTCGAATTTTGGATGCTCCTCTTCAATCTGAAGTTCTTTTTGGTTCTCCTGTGGAGTCAGTTTTGAAAAAAATGGAAGACAAAGCTAAGTCCATGCTGACGGTTAAGGAATTTTTACAAGTGCAGCCCCTTAAGTTTAACAAGAATTGGCCTGCAAAAGGATGGTCTTCCCTTCTTCCGATTTTCAGTCTAAGGGCAGGTCTAGACGTGGTAGGGGCAGAGCTCATGCTCAGGGTTCTTTCAGACCTAGGACTTGGAGTTCTCCTGCACAATCTTCTGGTGAGGGCAGGGGTCAGCCTTTTCGTAAACAGACCCAATGACCTGTATCTCCAGCTGCCAGACTCTTCCTGTCTGGCAGCTCCTCTAGGAGGAAAGTTGGCACTTTTCAAACAAAATTGGCTTTTGGTCACCCAGGACAAATGGGTGTTGGACATTATAAGTCGAGGCTACAAGTTTTATTTTCACACCTAGCCTCCTTTCAAAGGCATGCCAGATGTTCCTCCTCAGCAAAGGCTGGAGGCTCACAAACAGATTTCTTTACTTTTACAAATGGGGGCGATCCAGGTGGTACCTCCGTCAGAAGTAGGCCTGGGGTTTTATTCTCGCCTATTCCTTGTGCCAAAGAAAGGAAATACGTGGAGGCCAATTCTGGATTTGTCCATTCTCAATACATACCTAGACATTCCAAAGTTCAAGATTTTAACTTTACAGCAACTTCTGCCTCTGCTAGGCAAAGATCACTGGATGGTAACTCTGGATCTCAAAGAGGCTTATCTTCACATTCCTATCAGGCCCAGCTGCAGGAGATTCCTGCGTTTTCGGGCTGGTACTTTTCATTATCAGTTCTCTGCATTGCCCTTTGGCTTATCTACTGCACCCAGGGTGTTCACAAAGGTCCTGGCTCCTGTGATAGCCTTCTTAAGACTGAGAGGAATACAAATTTATCCTTATCTGGACGATTGCCTGATTCTTGCTCAAGACAAAGTCAAGTTACTTCAACATCTACAGTATGTAATGGCAGATGTTCTTCATCTCACATTGCTGCAGTCCTTACACTTGGGTAGTCCGCTGTCCTCGGTCGGCCCGAATATCAAAGTATTAGGCTGACGTCGGTCAAGGCGCTTAAGACTGACATCAGGACGTCAGGGTACAAATGCGCATGACCGACGTCATATCCTCAGTCTTTTTTGCCGCATGGTCCGATGCAGAAGCAGCGTTGTAAGTGCCGTTCGGCGTTCTGAAATTTTTCGAATTCGGAGTTTCAGACCGAATCAAAGTTGGCTAAGTACCCCGTTGGGGAACATTTTAGTTTTTTCTTGCCTCAGTGGTTTACCGGATGTCAGAAAAAGTGAATAACTGTATTTCTTGTGGGAAACAGATACCGCATAGAGATTATCATACCTTGTGTATTCCTTGTTTGGGGCCTGAGCACGACGTTGTTGGGTGTTGCTTTTGTGCTAGGTTCAATAAGCGCACTATTAAGCGAAGGTTAGATTGTGCCAGGTTGGTCTTTGGGAAGCGGTGCAATTATAAGATGCCGTCGGATGCTCCGACGCCTGCTTCTTCGAAGAAGCACAAAGACAAAGCGGCTAAACCCAGGCAAGAAGAGTCATCCGTACCGGACGCCGGTTCTTTAGAGGCGTCAGTGGAACCGGTGGTTCCGCCGGCGGCTTCTCTGGAGTCCCAGGGGGAGACTTTGTTATTGCAGGATGTGGCCTCTCAGGAGGCAGGTCAGGCTGAAGGGGCTTCTCAGGTTACTGTACTACCCTCCCTTCCTAAGGTGGTTAGGCCCTCTCCTGTTTCTAAGGCTTCTCCCAGAGGCAGGCCAGGTTTAGCTTCTGTTGGTGTCACTCCTAGTTCTACAGGATCTGTGCCCAAGAAGCACATGCTTAAAATGGCAGAAGATTTAATTACTTTGATTAGAGGTTCTTTGCCCCCTCCAGATAAGAGGCCTAGGGTGGAACCAGAGTTGGGGAGTTTTGAGCAGGCTTCAGATGTTTCAGAGTCTTCGGCTGAAGACTTGCAGGAGTACTCTCCTTATTCTGATTCTGATGCAGATGATTCAACTCCTTCTGCTTCCCCTCCAGAGGATTTTTCTTTTCAGAGACTCTTCATTCCATGAGGGAACATTTTAAGTGGGAAGGTCAGGACTTCTCTGATTCCAGGAAAAGGCTTAGGGAATTTTTGCTTTTACCCCAACATAGGCCTTTGGCTATACCTCCTGTTCTGGATGTTGTGGAAGATGTGTTTGCAGAGGCTTCTCTTAATCCTGATTCTTTGCCTCCTGCTCCTGTTAAACCGGATAGGTATTACAGGGTGCCTGAGGCTCATAAATATCTTTATAAGAGTCCTAGGGCGGACCCAAAAACTGTTAGTCAGGGACCTAAGGGTGTCAAGGCCTCTGTTGTAAAAAATCCGGTTCCTCCAGATAAAGAGGCCAGAGCTTTGGATAGATGGGGAAAGAAAGTCTATACTTCTTCCACCTTAGCTATGAGGGCTTTGAATTGCCAGTTTCACATGTTGAAATATCAAAACTATCTTCTTTCTCAATTGAAGTCTAAGGTAGATGCTCTGGCGGAAGGCATTGAGTGTAAAGAATTACAAGATTTAGTACATGTTTCTGAACAGGTGGGTAAGCATTCTTTACAATGTGGTTTTGATGCTGTACAGGCCTCGTCTAGGGTGGCTGCCACTGGGTCAGTTCTTCGCAGGCACGCCTGGCTGAGGGATCAGAATTTATCTGAACATGTTAAGACAAGGATTCTGGATGCTCCTTTACAGTCTGATGTGTTGTTTGGTTCACCTGTGGAGTCAGTCTTGAAGAAAATGGAGGACAAGGCTAAGTCTATGCAGACTGTTAAAGATTTTTTGCAAGTTCAGCCTCCAAGTTTAGTAGGAATTGGCCTGCTAAGGGGTGGACGTACCCTTCTTATGATTCACAGTCTAGGGGTAGATCTAGACGTGGTAGGGGCAGAGCTCAGAGCTCCTTCAGACCTAGAACAGGGAGTTCTCCTGCACATTCTTCGGGTGAGGGCAGGGGCCAGTCCTTTCGTAAACAGGCCCAATGACCTACCTTTTCAGCTGCCAGATCCTTCTGGCATGGCAGCACCTTTGGGAGGAAGGTTGGCACTCTTCAAGGAAAATTGGAGTTTGATTACCCAAGACAGATGGGTATTAGATATCATACACCAAGGTTACAGGTTTTATTTCCATACCTTGCCTCCTTTCAAAGGCATGCCGGATGTTCCTCCTCAGCAAAGATTAGAGGCTCACAAACAAATTTCTCTGCTGCTCCAATTAGGGGCCATACAACCGGTCCCTTTGCCAGAAGTGGGCCTAGGATTTTATTCTCGCCTGTTCCTAGTACCAAAGAAGGGGAACACGTGGAGACCAATTCTGGATTTATCTATCCTCAACACTTATCTGGACATTCCCAAGTTCAAAATGTTGATGTTACAACAGCTTTTACCTCTGCCGGGCAAAGATCACTGGATGGTGACTCTGGACCTCAAGGAGGCTTACCTTCATGTTCCTATCAGACTGAGTTGCAGGAAGTATCTGCGTTTTCGAGCTGGGACTTCTCACTATCAGTTCTCTGCATTGCCCTTTGGCTTATCTACTGCGCCCAGAGTGTTCACAAAGGTTCTGGCTCCAGTGATAGCTTTCTTCAGTCTAAGAGGAATACAGATCTATCCTTATTTGGACGATTGCCTGATTCTGGCCCAAGGAAAGGACGAACTTCTTCATCATTTACAATATGTGATAGCAGTGCTAAGATGCCTGGGGTATTCTGTGAACGAAATAAAGTCCAGTCTAGTACCCTCTCAGGACATGTGCTTTCTGGGTGTGAGACTGAATACAGCATCCTAGATGGCCTTTTTGACCCCGGACAAACAAAAGAATCTTTCTCGTTACTTCCATCAATTGTCTCATCAGTCCAGGCTGACTGCAAGGACAGTCCTTCAAGCCTTGGGGTTCATGGCATCTTGTATTCTGGTGCTTCCCAATGCCAAATTGCATATGAGGAAGCTGCAATGGTATCTCAAAAATGTATGGACACAGCACTGCCAAGATATGGACACTGTCATTCAGATAATACCTTGCATTCAAAAGGAATTTGTGTGGTGGGCTCAGGAATGTCACCTAAACAAGGGACTCTCTGTGACCCGGCCAGAGGCGAGTCAGATTCTAACGACAGATGCCTCAGACAAAGCTTGGGGAGCTCATCTAAATGGAAAGTGGGTACAAGACACGTGGCCTGCCAGACTTCAACATCTGCATATCAACTTGAAGGAGATGTTAGCAGTCCAATTTGCATTAATAGCTTTCAAGGATTTACTTCGTCCAGGGCAGGTGTTGATTCTAACAGACAACACAACTGTCATGTGGTACATCAACAAGCAAGGGGGAACACATTCTTATCCTCTATGCAGACAAGCAATGATTTTGTGGGAGACGGCTCTCAGTTTACAGCTAAATCTTCAGGCAAGGTTTCTGCCAGGAGCACAGAACTCCTTAGCAGATGTGTTGAGCAGACAAATTATGGATCCCCACGAGTGAAAATTGGATCCTCATGTATTTCAGAAATTGACAGTGTTATGGGGAACTCCAGACATAGATCTGTTCGCTTCTCCACTAAACTACCAGCTGCCAAAGTTTTGCACAAAAAGGTTTCATCCCACAGCTTGGAAAGTGGATGCTCTTTCATTCAATTGGAGCAATCTTCATGTGTATGCCTTTCCATCTCTGCCTCTCCTTCCAAAGGTACTCCTGAAGGTCAGACAGGACAAGCCAAAGATGATTTTAATAGCTCCAGATTGGCCTCGACAGCACTGGTACCCATTACTGAGAAGTCTGGTACGGGAGCCTCCATGGCCTTTACCTTCGATTCCACATCTGCTGTCTCAGGAAAACAGTCATTTACTCAATGTCAAACTTCACTCTCTTCACCTAACAGCCTGGCATATTCTGTTTTGAACCCTGGAGGGTCTCAGCTTCCACAGCAAGTTTTGAATGTTATTTTGGAGGCCAGAAGGCCTAGTACAAGGAAAGTGTACGCAGATAAATGGAAGAGATTTTTATTTTGGAGTACAGCAAAAGAATTTGATGTTTCTGAGCCTAATTTAAGTGTGGCTCTTCAATATCTTACTGAGTTACTGGACAAAGGTTTGTCCTTCTCTTCTATTAAGGTTCAGGCTGCAGCAATTTCTGCTCACTATGACTGTGACCCACCATTGTTTTCTCATCCTTTGTTTAAGCAATTCCTTAGAGGGGCAAAAAATATAAGACCCCCACGGAGAGCTCCTACTCCTTGGGATCTCAATTTTGTGTTGGAGAAACTCACTCTACAACCTTTTGAGCCTGCAGCTACTGCTGAGTTGAAATATTTATAATGGAAGACTGCTTTTTTTTTGGCCATTACCTCTGCAAGAAGGGTTTCTGAATTACAGGCCCTTATGGCGGTTGAGCCTTTCTTAATTTTCCATAAGGATAGGGTATCTTTGCGTACTAATCCTTCCTTTATGCCTAAAGTGGTTTCTAGTGTGGCTTTAAACCAAACTATTCATTTGCCTACTTTTTATGCAAACCCCCAAAATAGAGGGGAAAAGATTTTGCACACTTTGGATGTACACAGGCAGTTGCAATATTATTTGAGCAGAACTAAAGGGTTCAGGCAGTCTCAGCAGTTATTTGTTTCATTTGCTTTGGGTTCTCAGGGCAAGCCTGTGTCAAAACAAACTATTTCTAAGTGGATTGGGTTTTGTATTGCTTTCTGTTATTCCCATCATGGTAAGGAGATTCCAGCTGGGATTAGGCCTCATTCCACTAGGGCTACTGCCACTTCGACAGCGTTTTTAAGGGGGGTGGCAACTAAGGATATTTTGGAGGCAGCTACTTGGAGTTCAGTGCATACTTTCTCTAAGCATTATCACCTTCCACTTTACTCTAAATCCAGGGCTGGTTTTGCCACTGCAATTTTACAGGGCATTTTGGCAGCTCCTACTGCTTTATAGTTTTGCCATCCTCCCTTATCTCTGCTTTGGGATTCTACCCAAGTGTAAGGACTGCAGCAATGTGAGATGAAGAACATAGTACAGTTTTGTACCTACCATAAATGTAGATGTTCGAAGATCCACATTGCTGCAGTCCAATTTACCCTCCCTCCTTCCCCTCTGTACTTAGAGGCGGTTGTGTGGGTTGAGTTGTAAATTTTGTGGATATTGTATATATTGTACATATGATTGGTGCAAGGGTGGTTGGTTGGTTTTTGCTGTCTTTTGGTTTTGACCTTTCTGTTTAGGGTCTTCTGACATCTGGGGTAAGAAAAGACTGAGGATATGACGTCGGTCATACGCATTTGTACCCTGACGTCCTGATGTCAGTCTTAAGCGCCTTGACCGACGTCAGCCTAATACTTTGATATTCGGGCCGACCGAGGACAGCGGACTACCCAAGTGTAAGGACTGCAGCAATGTGGATCTTCGAACATCTACATTTATGGTAGGTACAAAACTGTACTTTTTAAGGTGCCTAGGGTATTCTGTGAACGAAACAAAGTCCAGTCTAGTACCCTCTCAGGACATGTGCTTTCTGGGTGTGAGACTGAATACAGCCTCTCAGATGGCCTTTTTGACCCCGGACAAACAAAGAAATCTTCACCTATACTTCCAGCAATTATCCCTGATGTCCAGGCTGACTGCAAGGACAGTCCTTCAAGCCTTGGGGTTCATGGCATCTTGCATTCTGGTACTTCCCAATGCCAAACTGCATATGAGGAAGCTACAATGGTATCTCAAAAGTGTATGGACTCAACACTGCCACGATTTGGACACTGTCATTCAGAGATAATACCTTGCATCCAGAAGGAATTCTTGTGGTGGGCTCAGGAATGTCACCTAAACAAGGGACTCTCTGTGACCCGACCAGAGGCGAGTCAGATCTTAACGACAGATGCCTCAGACCTGGCTTGGGGAGCACACTTTAATGGGAAATGGATTCAAGACACATGGCCTCCCAGACTACAGCATTTGCATATCAACATGAAGGAGATGTTAGCAGTCCAATTTGCCCTGATGGCCTTCAAGGATCTACTTCAACCAGGACAGGTGTTGATTCAAACAGACAACACAACAGTCATGTGGTACATCAACAAGCAGGGGGGAACCCATTCTTACCCTCTTTGCAGACAAGCTATGATTTTGTGGGAGACTGCTCTGAGTTTGCACATCACTCTTCAAGCACGGTTTCTGCCAGGAGCACAGAACTCCTTAGCAGATGTTTTGAGCAGACAAATTGTGGATCCCCACGAGTGGAAACTGGATCCTCATGTATTCCAACAGTTGACAGTGGCTTGGGGAACTCCAGACATAGATCTGTTCGCTTCTCCACTAAATTTCCAACTGCCAAAATTTTGCACAAAGATGTTTCACCCAAAAGCTTGGAAAGTGGATGCTCTATCTTTCAGTTGGAACAACCTTCACGTCTATGCTTTTCCTCCTCTGCCTCTCCTTCCCAAGGTACTCTTGAAAGTCAGACAGGACAAGCCTTGCATGATTCTAATAGCACCAGATTGGCCACGTCAGCACTGGTATCCTCTGCTGAGTAGTTTAGTACAGGAGCCTCCTTGGCCTTTGCCACCAGTTCCACACCTGTTGTCCCAGGCAAGCAATCATTTTCTCAATGTCAGGTTACAGTCCCTGCATCTGACAGCGTGGCATATTCTGTTTTAGATCCTGGGGGGTCTCAGCTTCCTCAACAAGTTTTGGATGTCATTTTGGAAGCCAGACGGCCTAGTACTAGGAAAGTTTATGCTGATAAATGGAGGAGATTTTTTCTTTGGAGCACAGCAAAGAGCTTTGATGTTTCAGTGCCTAATTTGAGTTTTACACTACAGTACCTTACTGAATTATTAGACAAGGGTTTGTCTTTCTCCTCCATGAAAGTTCATGCTGCAGCCATTTCTGCTCACTATGATTGTGACCCTCCTTTATTTTCTCACCCTTTGTTTAAACAATTTCTTAGAGGGGCAAAGAACATAAGACCCCCACGTAGAGCTCCTACTCCTTCCTGGGATCTCAATTTTGTGTTGGAAAAGCTTACTTTACCTCCTTTTGAACCAGCAGCTACGTCTGAGTTGAAGTTTTTGTCCTGGAAGACTGCCTTTTTGTTGGCCATTACGTCTGCTAGGAGGGTATCTGAATTACAGGCTCTCATGGCAGTTGAACCCTTCCTGATATTTCATAAGGATAGGGTGTCCTTGCGTACTAACCCTACTTTTATGCCTAAAGTTATTTCTAATGTGGCCTTAAACCAGTCTATTCATTTGCCTACTTTTTATGCTGATCCCCAAAATAAAGGGGAAAAGGTCTTACATTCTTTGGATATTCACAGACAGTTACGCTATTATTTGAGCAGAACTAAAGAATTCAGGCAGACTCAACAGTTATTTATTTCTTTTGCTTTGGGTTCACAGGGGAAGGCTGTTTCTAAGCAAACTATTTCTAAGTGGATTTACATTTGTATTGCTTTTTGTTATTCTCATCATGGAAAGGATGTTCCTGCTGGGATCAGACCTCATTCCACTAGGGCTACCGCCACATCTACTGCCTTTTTAAGGGGGGTAGCTACTAAGGATATTTTGGAGGTAGCTACTTGGAGTTCAGTGCACACTTTTACTAAACATTACCATCTCCCTCTTTATTCTAAGTCTAGGGCTGGGTTTGCCACTGCAGTTGTACAGGGCATGTTGGCAGCTCCTAATGCTTTTTAGTTTGCCAGCCTCCCTTTACCTTTGCTTTGGGATTCTACCCACAGGTTATGACTGCAGCAATGTGAGACGAAGAACATAGTACAGTTTTGTACCTACCATAAATGTAGATGTTCGAGGATCCACATTGCTGCAGTCCAATTCCCCCCCCCCCCTCCTTCCCCTCTATACTTTGGGGTTGCTGTGTTTCTGTTGGGGTTCTTATTATGTTATCTAGGTTGGTTGTTGGGTATTTCTTTTCTTTGGCTATGGCCTTTCCTTTTTAGGCCTTCTGACATCTGGGGCAAGAAAGACTGAGGATATGGCGTCGGTCATGCGCTTAAGTACTACTGCGTACTGACGTCAGTTCTGAGCGCCCATGACTGACGCCAGCCTAACACTTTGGTATTCGGGCCGACCGAGGACAGCGGACTACCCACAGGTTATGACTGCAGCAATGTGGATCCTCGAACATCTACATTTATGGTAGGTACAAAACTGTACTTTTTACCTTATCTCCAAGGGATGGGTTCTGTGGTTTCTTATGTCTTCTGAACACTGATCCAATGTTGTATCCTCCGAATATAGTATCTGCAGCATCTTAACTATATGTAATAACATATTTACCCATTTGGCTTGCAGTCTGAACTTGCTGAAGTAATGGCACACTATAACCCTCTCTGAGTTACAAACTATAGGTTTTCTTTTGCATGAAACAGACATTTGTCTAACAGCTTTCCATTCAGACACAGTGCAAGACTGAGCAGTCCCCTCCCATCATGTCCCCAAGAAGTAAAGAGAGGTCCAAATTAATGACTTAAGTGTTGAGTTTTTCTACCCAATCCTGACTTGTCCATCCTTTGGATAAGATGTCAAGTGAAGACCCCATGAAACAAAAGAGTAGGGAAGGTTTTCAGGTGCCTTTGCCAAATTTCACCTAGTCAGTATAAATAATACCTTGGGTTTCTCCTGTACTAACCCATTCAACAAAGTAGTAATAAATAAATAACCCGGGGGGGGGGGTCCACAGTGTTCTTTGACAGTTTGGAAATCATTCACATAAGGTAAATGAGACATTTGTTGTAGTAATTACTGTTGCAGTTGTAGTCCTTATTCATGGGTATGGAGAAGCCCAAATTTTTGCCATTCCAACCCATCCTCCTAGTCTTTCAGAACACTTATCATTCAGCCTCCTTAAATCCAGACTTGAAGCCACCTACCCATAAAAGGCAGATGGTATAGGACAAATTTAAGTACTAGTATAAAAACCCCATTGTGGACCCTACAGTAACCTCTCTAGAAGCCATCAAATGGTCCAAATTAATGCTAGGATTAAACATGCTATCTATCAAGAAGTAGAGATTGATTCAAGAAGGATTTGGAAAGAAAGTCTGTACTTCAGCTGCCCTATCATTTTAGGTGTACATTGCCTGGAACATATATAGGTATACTAGGCTAACAACCACTGGGGTCCTTATAAGCCTAGCCATGCAACCCAAATGCATCCCATAGGCTATTCTGCCATATACGTTATTTTAAGGGGTGTATGCAAGTTAGGGATATGATTTAATAGCTTCCTCTATCCATTAGATATGTTTTTTTAAAGTACAAAATACTCATTAAACAAATGAGTTGCACAACTTTGTAAAAATATTGGAATAAAACAGGAACATTGTATATGTGAAACTGCTGATGTCCTTCCTTATCACTGTTGCAGTATTCCTTATTAAAGGGATATCCTATGGGGATAACTATGCCCATCCAGCATACCAAAGCTTTAGGTAATTCCAGGCACCATACGTCAGAGGTATGTCATGTGTCCAGGACGTACAAGCACTTAATCTTCAGAACTTCTTTGCTCCCAGTCCGAATACTACTTTTTGAACTTTGCTTGTCTAGTCATTCGGCACATTGTTCTAGTTACCGAGCCTCCAGCAGATAAGTACTCCGTTGTGGACTTTTCCTTCTTTTTGCTAGTTTATCATCTTACATATAATCTAGAAAGGGGAAATGTGAATGTGGAGGCAAATTCTCCATAAAGATAGACACTAGTGCCTTTTCTGCCTAGGTTCTGACAACGATCATAATCTATGCTATTTCTCAGGTTTTTGTACTCAAGACCCTTCTTAGCCATATGTCTTTCTTTTCTTGAGAACCAACATTTGAATTTATTTGCCAAGGGAACCATAACGTCTGTATCTGCCCACACAGGTAGTGAGCCACCTCTTATGAAGTCAAAAAAGATGAATTTAGAGACTTCTGCGGTCTTCCTGGTGCTGCCACCAGCTCTCTCTCTTGTGACCCAGATGTTCTTCGTATTTCACTGTTGCAGTCATCACATTTGGGTTATCGGCCTGCAGGTAGCCCTCAGCTGGCCTGAATACCAGAGTCTTGGATTCCTGCATCGGATGCTGTCTCTTCTTCCGTGACGTCAGGTCATCAGGGGTATAAAACATGCGGCTGACACCATTACATCAGTCTTTCTTGCCGTGCGGTGCCCGAAGCAGAAGTTGTTCACTAGTGCCAGTCGGCCGACTCCTGAAATTTTCATTTTTGAGTTTCAGAAACGAAGTCTTCAAAAAAAAAAAAAAAAAAAAAAAAAGATAAGTACCCTGTTGTTGGGGATCTTTTTTCTTGCTCTAACCAATGTCAGTAAATGTTTTGTCTTGCCTGTGGAAAGCAAATACCTCATAAAGATTTTCATTCGTACTGCATTCCTTGCTTAGGCCCAGACCACGATGTCCCTCACTGTAGGTTTTGTGCCTTGTTCAACCCCCAAACTATTCGTCGTCGAGCTATCTTTGCAGCAAATTATTTTGGTACTCTGTATCGGTACTCTGAAATGGCTTCGTTAAGCCATCCGACTACCGATCTTCCAAAAAAACCTAAAGATAAAGACAGAAACAGACCGCATAGGTCCAAAACTGCTGACGACGCTTCCGTTAAGCTAGTCGCAATTCCGCCGGTACTCAGTGAGGCGCTTTTGTAGCCCCTGATACCCGCTACCTCAGATTCTCAGGCCTCTACTAAGACCCATTCGGAGTCTGGTATGCCGCGAGATGCTTCTTTGACTATGGAACCTGCGGATGTCTCTACCTTTGATGGGTCTGGAGCCGCTGTGCAGGCACCAGCTTCTGAGGGTGTATTCAGGCATACAGACTTGAATTTTAAACCAACGCCATCTTCTTCATCCAGGCCTAAAACTCGCACCACACCTAGAAAACTGATGTCCAAACCGCATGCTCAGGCCCATATGCCTAAAAACAAATGCTTAGAATGGCTGAAGACCTTATTATCGTAATTAGGGGAAGCCAGCCTTCACCCTCTAAGAGACTTAGAACTGATTTTCCTTCTGATTCTTCTGATCAGGAATCTAATATTTCTGTTCCTTCTGATTACCGGGATTTGCCTTTATGTACCTATGAGGATTCTGATGCAGAGGATTCCATTCCCTCTGCTTCCCCTCCAGAAGATTTTTCTTTTAGTGAAACCTTACACACTCTTAAGGAGCATTTCCGCTGGGAAAGCCAGGATTACTCTGACTCCAAAAAGAGGCTTAGGGAATTTTTACTCCTTCCTCAACACAGGCCTTTAGCTATCCCTCCTGTTCCGGACATTGTAGATGATGCTTTCTTGGAATCTAGCCTTTTCCCCAGACACTTTACCTCCAGGTCCCAGAAAACCTGACTGGTATTACAGCGTACCTGACTCTCACAAGTTCCTCTTCAAGAATCCTACTGCGGATCCAGAGACCATTTCCCAAGGACTAAGGCATTAAGGCTACTGCTGCCAAAAATCCTACCCCTTCTGATGGAGATTCTAGAGCCTTGGACGGATGGAGTAAGAAGGTATGCACTTCTGCTACTTTGGCCATTAGGGCTTTAAATTGCCAGTTTCATATGTTAAAATTACCAGCAGCATATTATGGGACTACTTAAACAGAAAATTATGTTGATTCCTGACTGTGCTGAACACAAAGAATTACAGGATTTAATGCATTCTGCAGAACAAGTTGGTAAACATACTTTGCAATGTGGATGTTCATCGTATTTCACTGTTGCAGTCATTACTTTACAATGTTTTGATTCACTAGAGGCTTCTTGCAGGGCTGCAGTTACAGGCTCTGTCATTCGAAGGCATGCTTGGTTAAAAGAACAGAGTCTGCCTGATCGTGTTAAAGCAAAATTATTGGATGCTCCATTACAGCATGATACTTTGTTTGGTGTTAAAGAAAATGGAGGATAAAGCGAAATCAATGCAGTCAGTAAAGGATTTGTTACAGATTCAGCCACCCAGATTTAGCAGGAACTGGCCTTCTAAAAATTGGTCATTTCCAGTATCAGACAGGCCACAAAGAGGCAGATACAGATGCCCTAGAGGCAGATCTCAGCCCCAGGGCTCATACAGGCATAAACAATGGGGTGCTTCAACCTCCAAGGGCAGAGAAGACAAATCACAACCATATATGAAACGGTCCCAATGACTTCCCACTACCAATGTCAAGCACTTACCTTTTGGCAGCACCCTTGGGGGGAAAACTAGCACTTTTCTCACAAAACTGGCACATGATCACCCAGGACAAATGGGTACCGAGTATTGTTTCTCAGGGCTACAGGTTCCACTTTCACACCCTCCCAAGGGCAAAAGGTATGCCAGACCTGCCGCACAATCAATGGGTAGAGGCACAAAAGCAAATTTTATCTCTCATGGACATGAGGGCTATTCAAAGAGTACCAGAGCAAGGGCAAGAATTTTACTCAAGACTTTTCTTGGTACCCAGAAAGGACAAAGCCTGGAGACCAATACTGGACCTGTCTACTCTAAATACTTTTCTGGACATTCCAAAATTCAAAATGATGACACTGCAGCAACTTCTACCCATGCTGGGCAAGAAGGCTTGGCTCGTAACTTTGGATCTCAAACGGACCCATCTGAGGGAATAGTTTCCGTAGGCCCAATACCTTGAGTTTCCAGAGGCCTAGTTGTCTCCACGTGGGAGTCAGAGGTGGCCTGTGGCTCTGAGGTAGCGGGTGTCAGGGGCTGCAAAAGTGCCTCACTGAGAACCGGCGACGGGCCTAGAAGAGGCTTCGTCGTCTGTTTTGGACCTCGGATGCCTGTCCTTTTCTTTTTCCTTGCACTTTTTATGAACTCCAGTCGTCGGTTGTTCCGACGGCATTCTATAGTTAAACATTTGGCCAAAAGTAATGTAAAGCAAAGTCAAACCGACGCTTAATAGTGCGTTGGTTAAATCTAGCACAAAACCGACAACTAGCAACATCGTGGTCAGGGCCTAGGCAAGGAATACAGTAAGAATGAAAATCCTTATGAGGTATTTGCTTCCCACAAGAAATACAATTGTTAACTTTTACTGACATTGGTCTGGAGCAAAAAAAAGCTTCCCCAACGGGGTACTTAGCTTTATTGAATACTTCGGATCTGAAATTAAATTTTGAAAATCTCAAGAGTCGGCCGACTGGCACCTGCGAACTGCTTTTGCTTCGGGCACCGCGCGGCAAGAAAGACTGAAGAAAATGGCATCAGCTGCATCTTATATACCCCTGGGGCACTGACGTCAGGGAAAAGGCGACAGCAACCGATGCCGGTCCAGGACTTTGGAATTCAGGCTGACTGCGGTTAGCCTGCCAGCAGGATAACCTTTAGAAGCATCTTGCAGGGCTGCTGTCACTGGGTCTGTACTTGGAAGGCATGCTTGGCTTAAGGAGCAAAACTTGCCAGATCATGTTAAAGCTAAATTACTGGATGCTCCCTTAAACCAAGACCGCCTGTTTGGCAACAAAGCAGAAGAAGTCCTCAAAAATATTGGAGGAAAAAGCTAAATCTATGCAAACTGTAAAGATTTCCTACAGGTACAGCCTCTTAGATTTAGTAGGCATTGGCCTTTAAAGAATTGGTCCTTTCCAGTGTCTTCCAGGCCTTCTCAATCCAAATCCAGGAACAGCAGACCACCTAGGTTACAGTCTCAGGCTACGCACAGGCCTAAGCAGTGGGGGGGCTCCCACTTTCAAAGCAGGGAGTAGTAAGCCACCCCCTATGGAAAAATGCACAATGACTTACCCTTAACCCTTCCAAGCCCTGCTCAACTGCCTGCTCCCTTAGGAGGAAAGCTCACCCTGCATGCAAAAAACCGGGAACTCGTTACCCAGGACAAATGTTTTTTTGAATATAGTTTCCCAAGGATACAGATTCCACTTCCACACCCTATCCAACCCCAAACAGTTGGCCAGACCTACCCCCAATCAGTGGGCAGAGGCCCAACAGCAGGTTTTTTCTCTTCTAATTATCAAGGCTATTCAACCTGTCGCAGCAGAGCAAAGGGGCCAAGGTTTTTACTCAAGACTTTTCCTGGTACCCAGAAAAGACAGCTCCTGGCGTCCTATCCTGGACCTCTCTATTCTAAACACTTTTCTGGTAATCCCAAAATTCAAAATGCTTACACTTCCAGCAGCTGCTTCCTATGCTAGGCAAAGATGCCTGGTTGGCAACCTTAGACTTAAAGGAAGCTTACCTCCACATTCCAGTAAGGGAATCTTGCCAGAAATACCTACGCTTCAGGGCAGGCCCCATGCACTATCAGTTCTCTGCACTTCCATTTGGCTTATCTACTGCGCCCAGGGTATTCACAAAGTGTCTAGCTCCAGCCATTGCATTTTGCAGGCAGAGAAATATTCAAATTATACCCATACTTGGACGATTGTCTGATTCAGGCAGAAAGCCAGCACTTGCTATTAAAACATCTGGCATTCATAAAGAAACTTCTAACCTCACTGGGGTACACCATAAATGAAAATAAATCTCATCTAGTACCCTGCCAACAGATTGTATTCCTGGGAGCAAGCTTGAACACAACTTCCCAGATGGCTTTCCTCACTCCAGAGAAACAAGTTTGACAACCTACTTCAAACTATTGGCCACAAAGCCCCAGCTATCTGCAAGGAAAATTCTGCAAGCACTGGGGTTCATGGCCTCTTTCATTCTACTAATTCCATATGCAAGACTGCATATGAGGAAACTACAATGGTATCTAAAAAGCCTATGGTGTCAACATTCTCAGGACCTAGAATCAATGATTTCCTATCATTTATTGTATAAAGACAGAGTTCCTTTGGTGGGCAGAGGCCTGCTACCACAACAAGGGGCTCCCATTCACTCTACCCCATGCCGCCCAAACCCTAACAATAGACGCATCAGACTATGCATGGGGAGCTCACTTGGCAGGACAGTGCATTCAGGGCAAGTGGAACCCGAGACAGATGCACCTGCATATCAACCAAAAAGAAATGTTAGCTGTACAGAATTCCCTGACAGCCTTCAAAGACCGCATTCTTCCAGGACATCTATTGGTAAAGACAAACAACACCACAGTTATGTGGTACATAAACAAGCAGGGGGGAAACCCACTCGTACCTTCTCTGCAGACTAGCCATGGCTCTGTGGAACACAGTCTTGAGCTACCAAGTGCACCTACAAGCTCAATTCTTGCCAGGCAAGCTAAATTCACTGGCAGACTACCTAAGCAGAAATCTCATGGACCCACACGAATGGAAATTGGAACCAAAAATATTCAACCTATTGAGGAACAAATGGAGTACTCCTGTGGTAGACCTGATGTTTTTCATGTTTCACTGTTGCAGTCATTACATTTGGGTAATCTGCTGGCAGGTTGCACGCAGTCGACCTGAATAACAAAGCCTTGGGTCCTGCGTCGGTTGCTGTCTCCTCTTACATGACGTTAGGGGTATAAAATATGCAGCTGATGCCATTTTATTCAGTCTTTCTTGCCGCGCAGTGCCCGAAGCAGAAGCAGTTTGCAAGTGCCGGTCGGCCGACTCCTGAAATTTTCACATTCGAGTTTCAGAACTGAAGTCTTCAACTAAAGCTAAGTACCCCATTGGAGAAACCTTTTCTTGCTCCTTACCGATGTCAGTGAAAGTTAGTAATTGCATTACTTGTAGGAAGCAAATACCTCATAAGGATTTTCATTTGTACTGTAGTCCTTGCCTAGGCCCAGATCATAACGTACCTTGCTGTCGGTTTTGTGCTAGATTTAACCAATGCACTATTAAGCATCAGTATATTTTTGCTTCTAAATATTTTGGATCCAGATTTAATTACCCTGAAATGGCATCGGTTAGCAATCCGACTACTAGAGTTCACAAAAAACGTAAAGAAAAAGACAGAGACAGACCGTTGAGTTCCAAAACCGATGCCAAAACTTCTCCTAAGCCAGTTGCCGGTACTCAGTGAGGCGCATTCGCAGCCCCTGATACCCGCTACTTTTGAGTCGCAGGCCTCTACCGAGACCCATGCAGAGTCCGGTATGCCACGAGATTGTCAGAGTATTTTGAACCCGCAGATGTCTCTCCCTTGGATGGGTCCGGAGCCGCTGAGCAAGCACCGGCTTCTGAGGGTGTTTTTAGGCCTCAACATCTTTATATAAAACCGACGCCAGCCTCAAAAACAAGATCAAAAACGTCTTCTATGTCTAAAAAACCGACACACGAGCCACATGCTCAGGCCCCTATGCCTAAAAAAACAGATCAAAATGGCTGAAGATTTAATTACCTTGATCGGGGATTCCCAACCCCCCCAACCCCCCTGCTAAGAGGCCCAGGCAAGACACTGATTATGAATCTTCAGATCAGGTTTATATTTCTTCTGATTCCTCTTCTGATCAGGAATTTTCTATTCCACCCTATGAGGAGTCTGATGCAGAAGAATCCATCTCATCTGCATCTCCTCCTGAGGATTATTCTTTTGGAGAAACCTTGCATACTTTAAGGGAACATTTTCATTGGGAGAGTCAGGATTTCTCTGAATCAAAAAAGAGGCTTAGGGATTTCCTCCTTCTTCAGCATAGGCCTTTGGCTATACCTCCTGTATTAGACATTGTTGATGTGTTTTTGGAATCAAGCATGGCTCCTGATTCCCTACCTCCGGCTCCTAGTAAGCCAGACAGATACTACATGGTTCCTGACTCCCACAAATTTCTATTTAAAAATCCTGCTGCTGATCCTGAGACTATCTCACAGGGTCCCAAAAGTGTTAAGGCCTTTACAGCAAAAAAAATCCTACCCCCCCCCCCCGACAGAGATTCCAGGGCGCTGGATAGATGGGGAAAGAAGGTTTATACGTCTGCAACCTTGGCAATTAGGGCCTTAAACTGCCAGATTCATATGCTTAAATATCAACAGCATGTTATGGGCTTATTGAAACAGAAAATGATGTTGATTTCTGATTGTGTGGAAAATAAAGAATTACAGGAATTATTGCATGCAGCAGAACAGGTTGGAAAGCATACTTTGCAATGTGGTTTTGATTCCTTGGAGGCCTCTTGCAGGGTCGTAGTTACTGGATCTGTGATTAGAAGGCATGCCTGGCTCAAGGAGCAAAATCTGCCTGATCATGTTAAAGCTAAATTGTTGGATGCCCCCTTGCAGCATGATACTCTGGTAATAAGGCTGAAGAGGTTTTAAAGAAAATGGAAGACAAAGCTAAATCTATGCAAACTGCAAAAGATTTCTTACAAGTGCAGCCACCCAAATTCAGTAGACACTGGCCTACTAAAAACTGGTCCTTTCCTGTGTCCAACAGAGCCTCTCAAGGCAAATCCAGTTGATCAAAAGGCTCTAGATACCAAACACAGGGTTCTTACAGGTCAAAGCAATGGAGTGGGAGTGCCTCCACCTCCAAATCTGGTGGAAACAAAGCACAACCCTACAGTAAGCAGTCACAATGACTTCCCTCTACCTTCACCAAGCACTTATCTTTTGGCAGCCCCCTTGGGGGGAAAATTAGCACTTTATGCTCAAAATTGGCAGTTAATTACCCAGGACAAGTGGGTCTTAAACATAGTATCCCAGGGGTACAGATTTTATTTCCATACTTTGCCAATTCCAAACGGTTGGCCAGATCTGCCACAAAATCAATGGGCGGAGGCTCAGAAACAAGTTATGTCCCTCATGAATATGAGGGCTATTCAACCAGTGCCAGAAAAGGAAAAAGGACAAGGTTTTTATTCAAGAATTTTCGTGGTACCCAGAAAAGACAATGCCTGGCGCCCAGTACTGGAATTATAGATTCTGAATACATTTCTGGGCATTCCAAAATTCAAAATGCTGACTTTACAACAGCTACTGCCTATGCTGGGCAGGAATGCTTGGTTAGTGACTCTAGACTTAAAAGAGGCATACCTGCATATCCCAATAAGGGGATCATGCAGAAGATGCCTTCACTTCATGGCAGATTTTTTGCATTACCAATTCTATGCACTGCCCATTGGCTTATCTACTGCGCCCAGGGTCTTTACAATGTGCCTGGCACCAACAATTGCATTCTGCAGACAAAGAAGTATACAAATGTATCCTTATCTGGATGACTGTCTCATTCAAGCACAGAACAAGGACACTCTTCTTCAACATCTGGCATTTGTAAAAAGTCTTCTAACATGCCTAGGGTACACAATAAACGAAAATAAATCCCAACTGGTACCCTCTCAAATAATTACATTCCTGGGTGCAAGCTTGAATACAACTGCCCAGATGGCTTACCTGACACCAGATAAAAGCAACTGACAACATACTTCAAACAGATGGCAACAAAAACCCAGTTATCTGCAAGACAAATTATGCAGGCGTTGGGGTTCATGGCATCCTGCATTCTACTAGTTCCATATGCAAGACCGCATATGAGGAAACTTCAATAGTACCTAAAAAGTTTATGGAGTCAACATTGTCACAGTTTGGAAACAATGATTCCTCTCATTCCCTGCCTACAACAGGAGTTTCTTTGGTGGCCAGAAACATCACCAAAACAAGGGACTGTCATTCACTCTTCCCCCTGCCACCCAAACCCTAACTACAGACGCATCAGACTATGCTTGGGGGGCCCACCTGGTGGGAAGATGCATTCAGGGCAAATGGAGCCCAAAACAAATGCATCTGCATATCAACCAGAAAGAGATGCTAGCTGTTCAGAATGCTGACAGCCTTCAAGGACTTAGTTCATCCAGGACAACCACTGATAAAGACAAATAACACCACGGTTATGTGGTACATAAGCATGGGGTAATCATTCCTACCCCCTTTGCAGACTAGCCATGGCATTGTGGAATACAGCTTTGACTTACCAAGTACATCTTCAAGCTCAATTCCTGCCAGGAAAACAAAATATTCTGGCAGACGACCTAAGCAGAAATCTTATGGACCCGCATGAGTGGAAGCTGGATCCACAAATCTTCAGCATGGTAACACAGAAATGGGGGAGCCCAGACATAGATATATTTGCCTCTCCCCAAAACTATCAACTGGACAAATTCTGCACAAGGACTTATCACAGACAGGCATGGAAAGTGGATGCCCTATCCTTCAGCTGGAAAAACCTATCAGTCTATGCCTTCCCCCCTCTGCCTCTTCTTTCCAAGGTTTTACTAAAGGTCAGACAGGAAAAACCAAAAATGATCCTAATTGCTGCGGACTGGCCTTGCCAGCACTGGTATCCAATCCTAAGGAACTTGTCTCGTTACCCAGCTTGGACCTTACCTCAATTACCTCGTCTACTGTCCCAGCAAAACAATCAGATCCTGCACAGCCAACTCAGGACATTAAACCTGGCAGCATGGCGGATAATGTAGTCATACAAAAAACACCTCTCATCAAAGCTGTGATGGATGTCATTCTGGAAGCTAGAAGGCCTAGTACAAGAAAGTCTTATTCTGGAAAATGGAAGAGATTCTATGGTTGGAACCAGGCACAAGGAACTGATACAACTGTAAGAAATATTCCTCAGATTTTGCAATACTTAACTGAGATGCTGGACAAAGGCCTATCCTTTTCATCAATTAAAATTCATGCCTCTGCCATTTCGGCTCATTACAATACAGAGCCACCAATTTTTTCTCCCCCTGAGCAGTACCTCAGAAGAGCCAAAAATGTAAGGCCTCCAAGGAGATCACCAATACCTGCATGGGACCTCAACTATGTCTTGGAAAAGCTCACCCTGCCTCCTTTTGAACCAGCTGCTACTGTTGATATAAAGTTTTTATTTTGGAAAACAGCTCTGCTCCTAGCAATTACTTCTGCAAGATGAGTTTCAGAGCTACAGGCGCTCATGGCTATAGAGCCTTTTATCATTTTTTATCCAGACAGGGTCTCTCTGAGAACAAACCCAACATTTATGCCTAAAGTGGTGTCCAGTGTGGCTCTTAACTAAACTATTCATCTGCCAACTTTTTATCCAAATCCACAGAACAAGGGGGAGAGAATTCTGCACTCTTTGGATGTACACAGACAGCTTAGATTCTACTTGGACAGGACCAAAGCTTTCAGGAAGACAGAGCAATTACTAGTGGCATATGCTGCAGGATCACAAGGAAAGGCTATCTCAAAGCAGACTATCTCAAAGTGGATAGGCCACTGCATTTGTTTATGTTATTCACACCATGGCAAGCCAGTGCCTAAGGCAATTAGGCCACATTACATCAGAGCTGCAGCCTTTCTCAGGGGAGTTCCAACCAGAGACATTTTAGAGGCGGCTACTTGGAGTTCAGTGCACACCTTTACAAAGTATTACCATCTGCCATTCTACTCTAAATTCAGAGCAGGCTTTCCCACTGCAATTCTGCAGGGACTCATAGCTGCTCCTAATGCTGTTTAGCTCCAGCCTCCCAACCATTGCTTTGGGACTCTACCCAAATATAATGACTGCAACAGTGAAGCACGAAGAACATAGTACAGTTGTGTACACCATAAATGTAGATGTTCAAGTGTATTCACTGTTGCAGTCCAGGTTACCCACCCACCATCCCCCTTTTTTCTGTGGATTCTATCTTTCCTTCTCTGATTTATACAACATGTGTGGTGTATTTGCTTATAGATGAAGGTAAAATTTATATCGGTGCATTTATTGTTTTTTTTATATATATATATATATATATATATATATATATATATATATATATATATATATAAAAATTTGGCTATCCATTTAAGGGGCATCTGGGGCAAGAAAAACTGAAGAAAATGGCGTTGGCAGTGAATACACTCGAACATCTACATTTATGGTAAGTGTACACAACTGTACTGACTCCCTCAGGACCAATCCTTCCTTTTTGCCCAAGGTGGTGTCTAGTGTGTCCCTTAATCAGTCCATTCATTTGCCTACTTTTTTCCCTAATCCACAAAACAAAGGAGAATGAATACCGCACTCTCTGGACGTGCACAGACAACTTAGATTTTATTTGGACAGGACTAAGCCTCTCAGAAAATCTGAACAGCTGCTAGTTGGCTTTGCTGCAGGGGCAGAGGGGAAGGCCATTTCAAAGCAAACCATTTCTAAATGGATGGCTCGTTGCATTAATTTCTGCTACAAACACCATGGAAAACCTACCCCACAGGGGATAAGATCACATTCCACCAGGGCTGCATCTACCTCTGCAGCCTTTCTCAGAAGAGTCCCTACCAGGGACATCCTAGAAGCTGCTACCTGGAGCTCTGTACATACCTTCACCAAGCATTACCACATGCCTATTTGTTTCTAAATCCACAGCTGATTTTGCCACTGCAGTCTTGTAGGGCTTAATAGCTGGCTGTAATGCTCTCTAATTTCCCCCTCCCTTCCTTAGCTTTGGGAATCAACCCAAATGTGATGACTGCAACAGTAAAACACAAAGAACATAGTACAGTTGTGTACACTTACCATAAATGTAGATGTTCGAGTGTATTCACTGTTGCAGTCCTGGTTACCCTCCCTCCAGCCCCCTGACTTCTCTTGGCTCTATCTTTCCTTCTTGTTTGGTGTATTTAAGTTTTCTGGTGTATTTGCTTTTTGATGGAGGTGTACCATAACATATAATTGCTTCCCATTTTGGGGGCACCTGACATCTGGGGAAAGAAAAACTGATGTAATGGCGTCGGCTGCATGTTTTATACCCCTGACGGACCTAACTTCATGGATGAAGAGACATCATCCAATGCAGGAATCCAAGACTCTGGTATTCAGGCTGGCTGAGGGCTACCTGCAGGCAGATAACCCAAATGTGATGACTGTAACAGTGAATACACTCTAACATCTGTATTGATGGTAAGTGTACACAACTGTATTTTGCAGGCCAACACTGGGTTGGTTTCTCACATGTCCATGGAGGTTGAGCATATGTCTGCTATACATGGGAAGGGGGAACCACTGTTGTTTATTTTAGAAGGGCCTAGGGGATTCCACAAATACTTGTAAGCAAAGAGGTTCCCAGTTCCTTCATTGACGTCAAGCAGGGCTCTGAACCACCAAAGCTTGTTAGGGCTGAGGTGTCCTTGAAGAAAAAAGTCCAGACATGTAGTTCCTGTCACCAAGGATCCCCATACTAAGTGGCAAGATTTCACTCGGGGTCTTTTTAATGCCCTTATGGCCTTGGAGCCACCCCCCCCCCCCCATGATTATCTGTGCATTCTGCTGTTCCATTTTCTTCCAATCCTTCTAAAAGGCCTAGGGAGGTTTTGACTCTTCTGATGAAGAAATAGATTTGGATTCTTGGGAAGTATCCCTACCATACTCCGTTCTTCTCTTACTTTAGGGTCAGATGATGAGGATATGCTTTCTCCTCATTCCCCAATTAAGGAGCTTTCTTTGAATAACACCATTGTAAAAATGCCAGAGAACCTTCATTGAGAGAGTTCTCAAATTTCTGAAGTTCAAAAGAAATATTATACCCTTTTACAAATGGATTCTCCCAGTCCTTATTTAGCCCTTTGTGTGTTAGAAGACCATCTAGACACATTTGCTGCTGCTTCCCAAGCTCCTGATTTCCACCCTCTTGCACCTAAAAAAAAAATAAATAAGAATCTCTCCTCTGAACCTGTAGTCAATTTACTTTCTGCTGATAAACTGAAAAATGACTGTCTTTTTCCAAACTTCTCCCTTCTGACAAGGATGGTAGAGTTATGGATAGGTATGGGGAAAAAGTTTGTCTCAACCACTTTGACCTACCTTTTCTTTTCAGAGCCATAAAATGACAGACCCATATGACCAAGCATATGCTGACTGTTTACATGGTGGTGTTTTCACTGACATGTCTGAGTCCAAAACAAAGACTAATGCCATTTCTTGACTTCTGCTTTTCAGGTGTCTTGCCATTCTATCACATGCAGTTGTGATCATCTTCTAGGTCAGTTGCATCAGGCTGTGTCTTATGCAGGTACTCACGGCTTAGGTTGCAATCTCTTCCTGATATCAAATCCAAGTTGTTGGCTTTCCCCTTGGATTCTCAGAATCTGTTTGGTTTTGCTGCTGCAGAGCTTTTTAAAACCTTACAGGATAAAGAGAATGGTATGCAGGACTTCAAGCAGATTTTTCTTTCCCTTACCCTTAAGTTTCAAAGGAATTTTCCTTCTAAGTTTTCCTTTATGTGTAAACAGCAGAAGTTTCCCTTAAGGGGTAAGAAATCTTCAAAAAGGGTGTTATCAGATTAAACCTGCTTAGGACTGTATGGATCCAGACTCCTCTTTTCCTGACAAATCTGCTTCTGCTTGACAGCTATCCTTCCCTGCCCCTCAGCCAGATTCCTCCTTCCTTCCAGTTCTCTGTCCTTCCCCATCTGGCAACAGATCACCAAGGATTCTTGTTTTATTTTTTTTTTCCATATTACCGAAAGATTACTTCATGATGTGCAAATCCCTTCCACCCTTTTCAGTGATCCCACATCCTCTACTTTGCCGACTTCATTTTATTCCAATTTGTAAGATCCTTTTGGTTCAGTGAACCATTCAGCCTATTCCTTTTTCTTGAGAAGCACAGGGTTTTATTGCAGGATGTTTCTGGTTCACAGGAAGGAGGGCTCTTGTAGGCCCATTATAGATCTCTCATTTCTCAGCACTTTTCTGGTGAGGGGGTCCCGTCTTTCAGAAGGCTGTCTCTCCAGTCCCTGTTCCTTTTACTACTTTTTCTAGTCTTGTTGGACCTGAAGGATGCTTATCTTCACATTTCTATTCACCCTGTCTTGAGGAAAAAAATAAAGTTCTCCGTTAAAGCTCATTTGTCGTCCATTTTTGCTAGTCTGCACTTGGATCTGCCTCTTTACTCCAGATTTGAAGTCGTGTCTTTTAGATTTGTCATCCTAGAAAACCCATTCCACCTTCTTGGGACCTTCATTTTCTTCTGGAAAAGTAGTCTCCTTTTGAACCTACAGCTTTCTCCTATTTGGCGATTCTGTACTCGGAAGACTTTTTTTTTTTTTTTTGCTGGCTGTACTGCCAAACTCCAGGCCCTCACGTCACTTCCCCCTTTTTTGGTTTTTCGCAGAGAAAGTTTCTCTTTGAATCAGTCAATCTTTTATGCCCAAGGTGGTCAGTGACTTGTCCTTAAATCAGTCCAGTCACCTTCCTTCTTTTTTCCATTCACTTCAGACTTCTGGTGAGAGGATTCTTGATAGTTTAGATTTCAATAGACAGATCAACTATTATTTGAATAAGGCTGAAGGCATTGGAAAATATGAGCAACATTTTGTTTCTTTTCATGCCAAAAAATGGGTTTGGCTGTTTCTAAACTATCTCCTGGATTTCCAAGGCCGTTTCTTTTTATTATTCTTTTCATGGTAAGCAGCTTTCTCCTTCTTCAGTTTGTGCTCATTCTATCAGGACAATAGCCTCTTCTAGTGCTTTCTTTTCAAGGAAAAACAGTCACCAACAAATGACCCAATGGTAGAAAAACTTCCACTCGTTTAATAAATAAAATCAGTACACCAATCCTTGAAGTAGTATCAAGCCAACTTTAAAAAACACTCAAGTACGTTAAGCGCTTTTCGTTCGGGATTTACCCAAACTTCTTCAGACAATTTACACATACCTTAGAGTCAATATAAATACTTCCTCCTTTACTTTAGCCAATCAGAGTGACTGCCTATTTTATCCTATTAGTACTATCTCAGTTTAAAACAAGTTCTATAATAGTCCCTTGATAATCGGTGTTAAATATTCCCTTCCAAATAGATGGCTAGTACCTAAATACTCCTTTTGTCCAGCCCCTTTAGACTGGATGTTATGTGCTTCTAACCTTATACTTAAAACTATTGATTATGTTTACTTGCACTTCCCTTGTATTCCAAAGCATTATGTACACTAATCGTACTAGTGGAACTCCTTCCCCCAACTTTCACCTATATTTTCATGTACAAAAACTTTTCCTTTGTCCAGATAACCATAACTTACCCATTCTACCCCCCCCCCAAAAAAAAAAATATTAATTAAACTGAAACTGGAGTTATTCAAAAAGGAAAGGGGAAGGGGGGGGGATGAGGGAGGGGGAAAAAGGGGGGGAGAAGGGGAGGAATGAGTTAGTCTAGTGTATTATTTGAGTTATTTGTACAAGTTCCTTAACTTTAATATACAAGCAATCGAGCAAGCCTCATTTAGTCCGGGTTCTGTACATGCATCCAATCTAAGTTGCCAATTAAGCTCACTCCTTTCTAATATCAATTTAAGTAAATTGTCAGGGGGCCCGACACCCTCCCCTCATTACTGGATCTACCTGGGATATAATCTTAAACTTGAATGAGTGGCCTACTTTTGAATCACAATGGCGTGCTAGTGCATTACTGAAATTATTCCTATTTATGGCATAAATGTGTTCATAAATGCGATCTTTCAACTTACGGTCGGTCTTTCCTACGTAAAATGCTTTACACCCCTGGCATTCAGCTAGGTAGACCACACCTTTGGTGTTACAGTTGTAAGTCCCCTTAATGTAAAAGGTTTTGTTTCTTATCCAAAATTTGTTCTCACAATCAATGTAGACACATTGTTTACAAAACCCACATTTTCGGGAACCCCCCTCTGTGTTTAACTTACTTTTACTACCCGTTTCAAGAATATGTTTCAAGTTAGAACCCTGTCTAAAACTAATAGAAGGGTTCTCCCCTATTTTATTAAAAATGTCCTTGTTCAAAGATAGGTAAAACCAGCATTTTCTAATCACTTTCTGTATGTCATAAGCTACCGGGGTATAAGTAAAAGTAAAGGCCAATGTGTATTTATTAATATCCTTAGTTTTATCCACTTCACTAACCCCTCCCTCTAACTTTAGTCCCATCAACTCCGATAGTTCTTGGTCAATAAGCCTTAATTCTGTAGATATAAGGTCATCAGTTTTCAATGCAGTCTGGTTTAAAATTGGTTTATAAAAACCTGTTGACTGCTTCTTTTTTACTTCCTCAAAAATGTAACCTAAGAAGTTATTTGGATAACCCCTATGTAAGAACATATTGTACAAGAGGTTACATTCACTCTCAAACTCATCCTCCATAGTGATCATCCGTGCAGCTCGCACAAGTTGGCCCTTGACTACAGATTTTTTCTGGTGTAATGGGTGTTCACTAGTAAAATGTAAAAATGAGTTTGAAAATGTGTTTTTCCTGTAGATCTTAGCAGTGTACCTCCTGTTCAAACTGTCCTTCCATAGATCTATGTCCAAAAAGTTAATCCTATGTTCCTCAAAGTTCTGAGTGAACCTAAGGAAAGTAGTAGTTTGGTATAAAAAGGTTACTAAGTTGTCTGCCACTAGTTTTCCTCCTTCTAACATTATAAAAATATCATCTAAAAATCTCTTATAAACCCTAACTACCCCAAACTGGGTGCTAGGAAACACAAAGGCAGTCTCCCACTAGGCCATCACCAAGTTGGCAAAACTCGCACCCACTTGGGACCCCATAGCCACTCCAATCTTTTGTAAATAAAGCTTGTTGTTAAATTGCAGGTAGTTGTTTTGTAAGGTGATGTCCAACATCTTAATCCTGTTATGTGCACCATTCATTTGGTTAATACTTCCTCATAATTGTCCTTCTGCAGTAATGATAACATTCTCTTAGTGTAGTCGTCTCTGTGCATTACCACTAAACCACCTCCTTTATCTGGCCTCATTGATCTCATTGGAAGATTACAAAAAGCTGTCAAAAGTTGCTTCTGATGTTGTGTAATGTTACCCCCCTTCCTTTGTTGGTTGTAATTTTGAATTACTAACCTAAGCTCATGTTTACATAAAAAACTCAAATAACCCTATAGTAGGATGCACTGGCGGGTTATAGGTACTAGCCACCCTCAGTTCCTTGTTACTGAAGGAGGAATTACCCATTAAAACAGTCAAATTAAGTTTGCGAATAAATAACTTAAAATCTATGAGTAATTCTGAAAGGTTACATCTCCCCGTGGGGACAAAAGTAAAACCCTTTGCCAATAGTTCAACCAATTCTGGCTCTATACTAAAATCAGTATAGTTAAAGATCTTAAAGTCACCCTCTTTGTTCAGAACCAGTTTGTAAGGTACAGAATCTAATTCATGTTGCTGCGGGTGTTGTACCTCCTTGTTGGTTGGTAATATGAGTTCACAGTCCAATTGCTCCCCCCGTTCCCCCTCCCCCTGTAGTTTTTTTGCTGTTGTTTTTGCTGGTACCCAGTTTGGTTCCGTTGGTTCCTCTGGTTGAAGTTCTGGTCGTATCCTTGTCATGTCGTTGAGTAAGACGTACTCACGTTATCACCAAGTGCTATAGTCTGGTTAATAAAGTTAGAACTATTAGGCCCATCAGAATCAACTGAAGGGACATCCCTCCCAGTAGTCCTCTCATCTAGTCTCTCATGTTCTTGGGAATTTTGGTTGTAAGCGGGTAACACCCACTTCCCCCCATTAAAAGGTTGTTGTGAAATAGGTGGTTTACGATAGGCATACCCATCTTTGTATGCTTTTAAGTCCCTTTGTAGTTTGTTAATTTTCCCAACCTTCAATTTTTCCAACTGTTGAGCAGTGGTGATAAAAGTTCTATTATAGTCATATTGGTACTGGTTAAACAACCTATCCATTTTGATATTGTTCTCCAATGACCGTGTTTCTTCTGTTAATTGATCAATCATAGTTTGATAGTGTTTAGTCATAAGCCCCAAAAGTTCCAACCCCTGTCTGTTAAAAAGATCAACTAGCTCCTTATGGAACTGGGAGCCCTCAATCAGGCCCGTTGGATATATATAGTGTCTCAAACCTTTTGGGACTATCTGTTCCTTAGTGCATCTGTTCAAGTAATTAATCTCCAGTTGTAGTTTTTTAATTTTAAAAAGTTTAGAATCAAAATGTTTAAGTTTTTCCACAAGTCCCTCCTCACTTAAATTATTCACAAAGTTGTTTTCCTTAGACTGGTGTTTGTCTAAGTTTAATTCATCATTTAACCAACAAGAAATGCCATAATTAACACCAACCTGAGGCTCTCGAGCACCCATTACATGGTTATTGTCTCCTAGGCTAAGCGCTCGGTATGGCCCTCCTTCCTTACCACCGGCTTCTTGCCTCAGGTCTCCCTGTGGTTGTAAACGTTGCGGTGAGCATTGTCCCAGTCCTCTCCTACTGTTGATACCTATACCAGCCAAGTTAGATCCAGAAGTGTGTTCCTGTTGTTTGGTAACTAAATCCACCTTCGCGGTCAGTTTATCCAACCGTTCGTTCATCAGTTCAAGTAACTGAGTTAGGTTGTCTTTTTTCGGTTACGTCGCTGAGCGTGGAATCATCCATCCTCTTGGTTGCCGTCGGTGTTCTTTTCAAGGGTCTGGATGTTAGATCCATTTTGGAAGCTGCTACTTTGTTTTCTGTACATACTTTTACTAAACACTACAAGTCGGATGAAGTGTCCCGGGACAGAGATGTATTTGCCAAAACCTTCATAGTTTTGAGAGGTGTTAGAATGCTTCCTCTTCCCATCCTGTATAGTAGCTTTTGTACTTTCCCATTAGTAATGAATACAGGTACAGTGATAAGGCAGGACATAGTATAGCTGTGTAAGAACTTAACAGTAGATGTCCCACCCTTCACTGTCATAGTATTCTGTCCCTACCTCCTTTCCCCTTTTTGGATTCTTTTTCTTGACCCTCTGACCCAGGAGTCTTTCTTTCTTCCCTTTCTGGATCTACATCCTCTCGTGTTGCTGTGGTTCTCCTGGGCAATTCACTTATGAGGATTAAGAGATCATAAATCATGTATGTACCTTAGGTCCTGGATGTAGGACATATGTCTGGCATAAGGCACATGGAAGGGCCTAAGGCTTTGGTATGCTGGCCAGATGTATGGCTTTCCTAGGTAGAATATCCCTTCAGTAAAGAATACTGCAACAGTGAAAAGTAGGACATCTATGATTAGTAAGTTCTTACACAATTGCACTGTCTCAAAACCATGTCTTTACTTTTGGAAGTGTTCCTCAGTCTGTAACAAAAAAGACAAATAAGGCCTGCAAGGCAACTATTCACTGTAACAGGTTTAACATGTAGTGGTTTATTTAAACACAGTAGAGCTAAACTGCTTTGACAGGTGTACCAGACCTGCACACCCTGAAAAAACATATTTTAAAAGCTTTGCATTTACATTTAGCAACAGTGTATCCAGCTGTGTATCTGTGCATTAATATTCACGGTTTTAAATGAACAAAATATAGTTCTTCCTCATGTAACAAATCAGCTACTGCAGTCCTCCTCCCCCTCAAAATGAAAAGGACTCTCAATCACCATTGCCTTGTGTGAAGCAATATACTGAGATTTGCACAGGTTCAAAGTCCAGCCATGATACTGGCACTGTTCAAAGCCACTGTAGACAACTAGAGTGGGAGAAAACATCCAGATTTTTAGTACATGGTCTCAAGATTTGATGAAATGTGTGCCAACAAATCTCATGGGTGCAACAGTTCATAGGTGCCACTGTAATGGTGACCAGACCTTTATCATCAGCCAGCTTCAGGATGACAGTCTCTGCACGAGTCCATCAATAATTCATCATCTGCACTTTTTGACCCCAGGAATATAGGGCAAGCAACCATCTGACATTCAACAATCACAGGAAGAGTTTAACTCTCTCTGTTGGCCCCATGGGCTCAACTGTCCTGACTTTGTAACAAGTTGTAGAGAAGAATTTAGATTTGCATCAAACCACTCTTTAGAAAGTAGCAACTGGTCACAAATTGGGGATAACTATGAGACCATATTTCTGACAGTTAATGTCTGATTAAGAGCTGCAGGTTTATTTCTTACAGAATTGTGGGCTCTTGAAAAAAAAGATACCCACTAGAGGGAAAAAAAGAGGAGTGCAGCCTTCTGGCCACCTGCAGTCTCTTCCACTTTAAGGTGTGCCTTCTTACTGGGTAGGAAGTCCGGGTCCACTGTGGCCTTGTGCTGGAAACAGCTGCTTGTCCTTTTCCTACATCCCCAGAGCTGGGAATTCTCCTCTTTTGTTACCTAAAAATATTTACCAGCATTTGGATTCACATTTTCTTTATCTCACATTTCAGAAGCATTACTGATCACAACTTCAATAGTTTTTTTGCACTGGATTTCTACTGTCTTGGACTGGCAGTCTATTTCTGTAACCTGGATCTCTGACAAGGTATTAACAGGATTTGGACCAGCTCTATTGTCCACCTCTATACTCTCTGTACAGAACCTGATTTGTTCAAGCAGTAGTTTGTCAGCGATATACATACCATGAGCATTTTGCATCACCAGTGACAACATTGAGCTTTGGTAGAGCAGCGCATTACCCCATTGTAGACTACATTTGTACATCTTCCAAATGGGCATGCTCATTATGCCGTGTGCTTCTAGTTTCAGTTCCATTTTTTCAGCATAACTACACAGAACTGGAAATAAAGCATCTCAACAAACCTATTTTTGTTTGATTCATTTAAAAGATGCCTCAATGTACAGCGCCACGTACCCTGTTGAATATAGCACTCTATATATGTATATATATATATATATATATATATATATATATATATATATATATATATATATATATATATATATATATATATGGGTCCTAGTTGAATCACCAAAAGTATGTTTAATTGAACCCCAAATTACGGAGACCAGTGTGCCAAAAGAATACTGACTTTGCCGAAGTTCATTTCAGCGAAATGCTGAGTATACAGCAAATCCATTTCACAGCATCATAGCAGTTACATGGAGATTGCAGTACAGTTAAGACTGGGAAATCCACCCTTGTCACTGTAGTGCAATCTCTGTGTTGGTATATATAATTTGCAGGGGTTATGGGAGACACAGCCAGGCTTACCCCCTGCAAAACGTTAGGAGATGTTTGTTTTTGGTGTTTATTTTGTCTAGGAGTGTTTTCAATGTGTTGTGGTTTGGCATATTGTTCTTGCGATACACTGGTCTCGGTAATTTAGAGTTCGATTAAATGTACTTTCAGTGATTCAACTAGGACCTATTATATATATATATATATATATATATATATATATATATATATATATGAATCAAACTTGCAGACTTCCAACACCAGCTTATTCCTCAGTACACTACTGGGCACTGCTTAAGGCAGGCATTCTCCTTGAAATAAAGTTATCACTTTTGCACAGTCTTTTTATAGACTTTGTGCAGAATAAAACCCTTACAGTAAGGAAGCTAATCAGGTCCTTGTGGTGCATGCCTGCAGTTTTCCCTGATAATAATACTTGTGAAACACTGCATGAGGACGTTAAGGAGGTTGTCAGCTTGTGGATATAGTACCTTTGTCCCGTAGGCATACCCTTTCTTCTGATTCCAGCCATCCAAAATTACTTTCTTTGGTGACAGACCAATTGCAAAAGAACTTGGGGATTAGATGCTTTTCACCTCACCAGGCTAACTAGACCCTGAAAAATTAATGTATTAGTCCTAACTTGGTGACCCCATGCCTTGACACCTCAACTTACAAAAGCAACAGTATCCCAGCGTAGTGGGCATCTGCATCACAGTGTTAGGGAAATGCTCACTATGATGTGTGCCCTACATGTTTTGACTCAAGACTGGTTCTACTTATAGTAGTCACTGAAGATGCCACACTGATGTGGTACATCATATCACTAAGTAAGTGAGCATCCATTCTCAACAAGTGCATTACAGTATGGCTCTGTTATAAAAGTATACTCCCTTCAGGGACCAATCAGCTGACCTGTCTCTTGAGTAGATTCACAGCAAGTCTTCATGAAAGGAATTTCAATCAAAAAGTCTTCAGACACATTGTGCAGACCTGAGGATCCCATGGATAGAACTGTCTCCAACCTCCAAGAACAGTGTTTACTTCCCCAGAGACTCACCAGATCCCAGGAATCTACAACAGATTTATTTTCAAGAGAAGCCTTGCAGTTGATGATGTTCATCGTGCATACAGTTGCAGTAATCACATATGGGTTCTCTGCCGTCAGGCGGGTCCTCGGTTGGTCGAATTCCAAAGTCTTGGTCCGGCGTCGGTTGTTGTCGCCTTCCTCCCTGACGTCAGCGCGACAGGGGTATATAAGTAACAGCCGACGCCATGTTCTCCAGTCTTTTTTGCCGCGCGGTGCCCAAAGCAGAAGCAGTTCGCAAGTGCCGGTTGGCCAGCTCCTGAATTTACGAAAAATTGGAAACTAAGTCTTCTTTAAAGCTAAGTACCCCGTTGGGGAAACTTTTCTTGCCTCAGACCGATGTCAGACAAAGTTAACAATTGTATTTCTTGTGGGAAGCAAATACCGCATAAGGATTTCCATTCCCTCTGCATACCTTGTTTAGGCCCAGACCACGACGTTTCGGGCTGTCGCTTTTGCGCTACTTTCAATAAACGCACTATTAAGCGTCAGGTGGAGTTCACCCAACATTATTTTGGTAAAGCCTTTGATTATAAAATGTCGTCGGATACTCCGACTACCGTTTTGTCCAAAAAACTTAAGGACAAGGACCGACACGCGAGATCCGCGGTCTCCACCGACACCACGCCAAAACCGGCTGCACATGGTCTGGTTCTCAGCGAGACGCCTATGCAGTCCCTGACTACCGATGACACTTCATTGGCGGTGTCTTCTGTACCCGAGACCGCTGGTACCTCAGCCCTAACTCAGACTACAACCACCGAAACCACTGTGAGTGTTGAGCCTCCTAATGTGGACAGGTCCACTTCCACCCAGGGTGTATTTAGACCCTCTTCTTCCTTTTCCATTAAGGCCTTCACTAAGTCCAAATCAGCCATGCATCCCAAGAGGCCTGTTGCACAGGGCCCATCCCCAGGCCCCATGCCTAAAAAGCAGATGCTTAAAATGGCTGAGGATTTAATTTCCTATATCAGGGGTTCCCAACCCCCTCCAGACAAGAGACCCAGAGTGGAGGAAGACTCTCCCTCTTCTGAACAGGGCTCCATTTTCTCAGAACATTCTGATGTGGAGGAACACTCGTACTCCCCTTATGAAGATTCTGATGCAGAACAGTCCATTCCTTCTGTATCTCCCCCAGAGGATTTTTCTTTTGGGGAAACTTTGCACACCTTGAGGGAGCACTTCCATTGGGAAGGCCAAGACTTTTCTGATTTCAAGAAAAGGCTTAGGAAATTTCTTTTGTTACCTCAACACAGACCTCTGGCTATTCCTCCTGTCCTGGACATACTTGATGATGATTACTCGGAGGCTTGTCTCAATCCGGATTCCCTGCCTCCTGCACCAGTCAAACATGATAGGTATTACAGAGTCCCTAACTCTTACCAATTTCTTTTCAAAAGCCATAATGCTGACCCTGAGACCTTTTCTCAAGGCCCCAAGGGAATGAAGGCCTCTACTGCCAAGAATCCACTACCTTCCGAAAGGGAATCTAGATCCTTAGAAAGGTGGGGGGAAAAGGTATACACCTCGACCACCCTAGCCATGAGGGCCTTAAATTGTCAGTTCCATATGCTTAAATATCAGCAGTCTCTGTTATCTCAATTAAGAAACAAAATGTCTCAACCTGAACAACCAGATTTGAAGGAATTGCAGGATATGATACATAGTGCAGAACAAGTGGGTAAACACACCTTACAATGTGGTTATGATGCCTTAGAGGCCTCAAGTAGAGCCGCTGCTACAGGAGCAGTCATTCGTAGACATGCCTGGCTTAGAGAACAAAGCTTGCCTGATCATGTTAAAGCTAAACTACTAGATGCTCCTTTACAAAAGGATGTGCTATTTGGTACTAATGCTGAGGAGATACTAAGGAAAATGGAAGAAAAAGCTAAATCTATGCAAACTGTCAAGGCTTTTCTACAGGTACAGCTACGTCATTTTAGTAGAAATTGGCCTACAAAAAACTGGTCCTTTCCAGCCACAGACAAGCCCCAAAGAGGTAGATACAGGTGCCCAAGGGGCAGAGGACAATCTCAGGGATCATATAGAGGCAGGCAATGGCAAACTCAAGCACCAAGAGGTGGCGAAGACAGTGCACAACAATACAGAAAGCAAACCCAATGACTTGCCCCTTTTCATGCCAAGCAAATCTCAGCTAGCAGCTCCCTTGGGAGGAAAGCTGGCACTATTTTCAGGAAATTGGCATATTATCACAACAGACAAATGGATCCTGGACATAATAAACAGAGGCTACAGATTTCATTTTCACACTCTTCCAAAAATGAGAGGCATGCCAAACCTGCCACACAATCAAAGGGCAGAGGCACAAATACAAATTACAAAACTCATGGACATGAAAGCCATTCAAGAGGTTCTGACTCACAAACAAGGCCAAGGTTTTTATTCCAGACTTTTCCTGGTACCAAGAAAAGGAACCGACTAGAGACCCATTTTGGACTTATCCATCCTAAATACATTTCTACTCGTACCAAAATTCAAGATGCTCACATTACAGCAGCTTCTTCCCATGCTGGGCAAGGAGTTTTGGCTGGTAACATTGGACCTCAAGGAGGCATACCTGCATGTCCCAATCAGACAAAGCTGCAGAAGATACCTCAGATTTCTTGAAGGTTCAATCCACTATCAATTCTCTGCATTGCCCTTTGGCTTATCTACTGCGCCCAGAGTATTCACAAATGCCTGGCATCAGTAATTGCCTACTGCAGACTTCAAGGGATACAAATTTACCCTTATTTGGACGACTGCCTGATCCAAGCGGACAGCAAGCACACTCTTCTGGAACATCTGGCTTATGCAACACGGTTACTGAATTCTCTGGGATACACAATCAACAAAGAGAAATCCAGGCTAATACCATCTCAGAAAATAACTTTCCTGGGTGCCAACTTGGACACAAACACCCAGATGGCCTATCTTATGCCAGAAAAACAAGGGCAACTAACTCAGTACTTCAAAACACTAGCAAATTGTACCAGGCTTACTGCAAGGAAAATCCTGCAGGCTCTGGGCTTCATGGCTTCTTGCATTTTTTTAATCCCATGTGCAAAGTTGCATATGAGAAAACTTCAATGGTACCTAAAAAGCCTATGGTCTCAACACAGCCACAATTTGGAAACAATAATACCAATAATTCCATGTTTGCAAAAGGAATTTCTATGGTGGGCCCAAGCATGTCAAACAAACACAGGTCTCCCATTCTGCAAGCCTGAAGCAACTCAAGTCATCACAACAGATGCCTCAGATTATGCCTGGGGGGCGCACATGACAGGCAGGTGCATTCAGGGCAAATGGTCCCAAAAGGAAAAGCACCTTCACATCAATCAAAAAGAAATGCTAGCAGTAATAAATGCAATTACAGCATTCAAGGACCTCCTGCATCCAGGGCAATTATTGATAAAAACAGACAACACCACAGTAATGTGGTACATAAACAAACAAGGAGGAACACATTCATATCCCCTGTGCAGACTAGCCATGACACTTTGGAACTTGGCTCTGGAATGGCAAATCGAACTTCAAGCACAGTACTTGCCAGGTTTGGAAAACACGCTGGCAGACAATCTAAGCAGAAATATGACAGATCCACACGAATGGAAGCTGCATCCACAGGTGTTTACAAAGATAATCCAAGCATGGGGAAGGCCAGACATAGATCTCTTCACCTCCCACAGGAACCATCAACTGGAAAAGTTTTGTTCAAGGACTTTTCATCCAAAGGCCTGGAGGGTGGACGCCCTTTCATTCAGTTGGACAGCATGGACAGTGTACGCTTTCCCACCTCTGCCTCTTCTACCCAAGGTGCTCTTGAAAGCAAGAGCAGACAGACCGAAGATGATACTGATTGCTCCAGACTGGCCGAGACAGCACTGGTACCCACTCCTAAGGAGCCTAACACATACTCCTCCCTGGCCTCTACCTCTAATGCCTCTTCTGCTAACTCAGCACAGCTACAAAACTCTTCACAGTCAGCTGAAAGCACTCAATCTTGCTGCATGGAAAATTCCTTAACACCACAGCAGACCCTACTCTCCAAAGAGGTTCAGGATGTCATTCTGGAGGCCAGAAGGCCATCTACTAGGAAGACTTACTCCACAAAATGGAAACGGTTTTGCTCTTGAAATGAGAAAAAAGGCCAGGACCCTAGAAAACTGAATTTGCCTCAGGTATTACAGTATCTAGCTGAGCTGCTGAACAGTGGACTTTCATTTTCCTCCATAAAAATCCATGCCTCAGCCATTTCTGCAGAATTCAACATGGATCCACCGTTATTCTCTCACCCACTTTTAAGACAATTCCTCAGAGGGGCTAAGAATATAAGACCACCAAGGAAACAACCAGTGCCAGCCTGGGATCTTAATTACATTCTAGAAAAGTTAACATTGCCTCCCTTTGAACCAGCTGCCTCAACAGATTTGCAATATTTGTCCTGGAAAACAGCTTTCCTTCTGGCCATTACCTCAGCTCATTGGGTTTCAGAACTACAAGCCCTCATGGCTGTGCAGCCCTTTCTTATCTTCCATCAGGACAAGGTTTCCCTTCGAACCAACCCGTCATTTATGCTTAAAGTGGTATCCAGGGTAGCTTTAAATCAAGCCATACACTTACCTACCTTTTACCCTAATCTTCAAAACAAAGGAGAAAGGCTGCTACATTCCTTAGACATCCATAGACAGCTACGTTACTATTTGGACAGAACAAAGCCTTTCAGGAAATCACAATAACGTTTTGTGTCTTATGCTGTAGGAGCTCAAAGGAAGCCTGTTACCAAACAGACAATCTCTAAATGGATAGGCCACTGCATATGATTTTGTTACTCCTATCATGGGAAATCTGTCCCTGTAGGCATCAGACCACACTCCAACAGGGCCACAGCTACCTCTACAGCCTTCCTCAGAGGAGTTCCTACCAAAGATATCTTGGAGGCAGCCACTTGGAGTTCTGTACATACCTTCACAAGACACTACCACCTGCCTTTATATTCCAAAACTAGAGCAGGCTTTGCTACTGCTGTGTTGCAGGGCATTCTGGCTCACCCCAGTTCTACCTAGTGCCTACCACCCAGTGCGTAGCTTTGGGATTCTACCCATATGTGATTACTGCAGCTGTATGCACGATGAACATAGTACAGTTTTGTACCTACCATAAATGTAGATGTTCGAGTGCAATACAGCTGCAGTACAGGTTTCCCTCCCTCCTTCCCCTCTAGGTAAAGGACTAGTGGCCAACACCTCCTCATACATTCTATTTTGGGTTATCCTCATATGGTGTATTTGCTTGCAACTACTCTTTTTTGATAACATTGCATTGCTTGTATATATCATATATATATATATATATATATATATATCTATTGCCTTCCTTTTGGGGGCACCTGACATCTGGGGCAAGAAAGACTGGAGAACATGGCGTCGGCTGTTACTTATATACCCCTGTCGCGCTGACGTCAGGGATGAAGGCAACAACAACCGACGCCGGACCAAGACTTTGGAATTCGGCCGACCGAGGACCCGCCTGACGGCAGAGAACCCATATGTGATTACTGCAGCTGTATTAGCACTCGAACATCTACATTTATGGTAGGTACAAAACTGTACTTTTTTTTTAATCCTTTGAAACGGGTATCTTGCATGCCTTTTATCCCTTTTCCCTGAATTGCCTGAAGAAGACGATGCAAGGGAGACCCAACCTGATTATGGTGGTACCTCCATGGAGAAGACAACATCCGTTTTCCCTGTTAAGAGAATTGTGTGTTTTCTGTATAGCTCAGTTTTCTGAATCAACAATCTGTTACCATGTTGCACTCAAATCTAAAGCTCCTAAACCCTGAAGAATACAAGAGAGGTCTTTAATTTCACATTGGCAATACTATCCTCTGAGGTCTTTCAAAATATTAAGGAGACTAAGAAGCCAAATATTAGAAAGTCACAGCAAAGTGGATCATATTTCCTTTTTAATGCAGACAGTATAACGCATGGCCCAAGATGGTATTTGCTTCTTTACCTCACAATCTTGCTTGAAAGAGGCTTTTCCTATGCCTCACCAAAGGTGCACTTTTCTGCTATCTTAACTTGCCTAACCACTGAACCTCTTTTGACAGCTGTCTTCAGTGATAATGAATTTCTGGAAGTGTTGCATCTGAGGTTCCTAAAAAAGCCGTTGCCTTCCCATGGGATTTAAACATTGTCTTAGAAAATACGTACCTTGCTTCTGTTTAACCAGGATGATTATATTTTCAATAAATATCATATCTTGTAGGACTTTTATTTCAACCTGAAGAATTTTGTAATTGCAGGCCTTAAAGAGCTTGGTGGGGGGGTCATAGTAACTTTCCCAAATGAGTTACATATCATTGATAATGATTATGAAAACAGTCAGTCACAGAGATCATCAACTTCCACAAACATAAAACAAGCATTTTTGTATGGGTGTAGCACCTTTACATACCACCATACCCCTGTTTCTCTAAAGATAGCACAACCATGCAAGTAAGGTCAAACATCACAAAGTTCTGTGCTCTAACTGGCATCAACTGACTGTGTGACTAAGCAGGGGTTTGACTAAAGACTCAATGAATCTTGTTGCAATTAAAGTTGCGTAATATAAGCCGTGTATCCCCCTTTAATGTACAGAATACCTTACACACACATGTATGATGGCCGTCCAAAAATATGCACACTAATAATGAATCAGGACCTTTAGATCCTAGTATTTCTAAATTTGCAGAATATGGAAGAAAAACTCTTGCACCTCCTTGACGTGCATAGATGAGTAAGATATTGCAATGACACTGCTAAAGATTTCAGACAAAAAGATCAGTTCTATTTCATGGCAAGAAAGCAGGGTAGGCCATTGTGTCTAAACAAACTCTAAGTGGCCATCTGGTTGCAGTTCTTGGCAATATTTTACAAAATCTACCCCTTAGCTTTGTTTTAAGAACTGTAGCTTGCATAGAATCCTGACATTAGAACTCAATTTGAAGATTGCCTTACTTTTCTTTGTAGCAGTATGCTTGTTCATTTATGTGGAAAACTACATTGTGTAGCCTCTATAGTTTGTTCCAGTAGTAAGGAAGGTTGGTTTCCCTCGTAATACTTCTTCCTCTCAAGTATTTCAAAAGGGTGTTGGGCAGTTAAAGGGGGCTTGCACACTCTTCACTAATGTAAAAAATGGTATCAAAGAATGGTTAACACTGTGAATTTTGTCATGCAAGTTTGCAGCACTCCAGTTCAAATGCTAGATATACATTAATAGCTGTATCACAGACAACCAAAACATACATACTGCGCCTTAAGTACAAGGTCATTCTCTTGTAAACAGTCCTCTCTACTGTATACTAATACTCCTCTCCATAGAAGTAAGCTTATTTTTATTCTGAAATTTGATAATATATTTTTTCCAGGAAACAGATGCATACTAATGCAATGCCACTGATGGCATTATCATTGAATTGTACTCTGGAGAGTCAGAGGGTAGGTTTAGTAAAACATTACCAATTTTTAAGACTTATGATCACTATGGAAACACCTTATAAGTCCAGATTAAGATAAATTCAACTAGGGCAGAAACTACTACAGCTGTCTTTTCAGGAATGTTTCAGCCCAAATTATTCATGAGGCTGTTTCATAGACATCCATCCACACACATTCTAGGCATAATAAGCTTGCTATCCTTCCCAGTCACACAGCAGGATTTGTTACTGCAATTGGTTAAGGCAGTGTATGTTCCCCTCACTAGATCTGTCGGCAGCACTTACTGCTTTAGTACACTTCCACGTTATGTTGCAGCAGTGGTACATTCAGCGAACTTAGTATAATTGTATGACCTTGCTCACCATAACCTTAGATGATCCAACAGGATAACTGATGCAGTATAGGCTCCCTTTCTCCAACTCCTTTTCTAGCCTTTTAACCTTAGATCTGATGTCAATTTTCATTCTATCCTCAACTGTTAGGTTTGGAACTGACACTCTGATTTGACTTGGCTGTAACTAAAGCTTGTGGCCATCAAAGTCTTGAGTTCCCCCTACCCATAATGCACCAGCCCCTAAAATACCTCCAATCTCATTTGCCGCTTTTCGCAAAAGATGTGGCTAGCCTGAACTCTCGAGCATTTGTTGAGATGAGTGGGGGGGTTTGCATTTTTTTTCCCTTGGTATAGATGTATATTTCCGTCTTTTTACACTCAATGTAACTCTTTAATACCATTGTTGGCAATGTTCTTCCATTTTCCTCTTCTTTCATGTGTGTGTGTACATATATATATATATATATATATATATATATATATATATATATACTTTTTTTTTTGTCCCCTTTTTATTTTTTCTTTAAAATCATTATGTCTGACAAAGGGCCTGCCAGCTTCAAAAAATGTCAGAAGAGTGGGCATAAATTACACTTATCTGATACCAATCCTTTGTGTGTCTATTGTTTAGGCCCTCAACATTTACAAGAGGATTGTACTATCTGCAAAAATTTCAATCCAAGGGCCTTAGCAGAAAGGAAAAATAAATTGATGTTAAAAGGTTTGCTTCCATCTTCATTTGGAGAAACAATCGCTAAGGCTCAGTCTCCCTAATCAAAAATTAAGGAGACCCTGGCTAAGTTTCCAGGGCCATCTACCTCTTCCACTCCTCCTTCAGAGCTGCCGAAGAAAAAAAATCTAAACTGGATCTGAAATCTGCTCTGGTCCTCTCTCATTCGGATACAATGAGAAAATCTTCAGATCCAAGCTCTTCCAATCTGAAGATTCTACCGAGGATGAAATATTCTCCGAAGTTGGATCCAGTTCCTTCTAGTGTTACCTCTCCCTTACTGCAGCAATGCCATTTAAGATCACTGCCCCTTGCCTCATCTCATTCTTCTAGGAGTATAACAGAAGAAGATGTGGACAGAATGATGAGGAAGCTCCTCTCGGCACAGATTCATATGAGTGTTCTCATGGCTCCTACCCCCTTCAGGTCAGAGAACCCATCCATCTCTTACACAGCCATTGTCTACTCTTTCTCTGATCCCACTGGTTGTTTCAGAGTCCCTAGATGCAAACCTTCTGGGTCTGTCTGGCTCAGATCTGAAGATACCTTTATCTTCATATCCAAGGACTTCTCTGAGTACACCAGCTCTGACTTATTTTGATCCGTATGACTCTCTGATCCAAAGCTGCCTTGTCGGGTCCAAGGCATTGGAGTCGACTCCAAGGTTTTCAGAGCCATCTATGCCCCTCAGAGCTTTGGCATTAGATAGCTCTGCTCTGGCTTCCACCATGGGGTGTTACTTTTGGGGCAGAGGGAAGCAGTGATCCAGAAGCCTGTCTTCTGGCAGCCACTGTCCTCTTTCTTTCTGCACTGGTGTGCCTTCATGGTAGTGAAGAGAGCATTTTCTGTTCTGACGGGATGAATGGATCCAGCCTCTTCAGATTTCTAATCTAGGTCCCAGATGTGTCTGCACTTGGAGCCACATCATTCTACGCCATGGGGACAGCCGGCTTAAGGCCTATAGATCACCCAACAGGGTATTACAATTTCTTCCGACACTTCACCAGATCATCCCACCAAGGAAGTTCCTCAGAAGAAGAAAGGGAAGAGGAGGAACTTGGACTGCCTGCAAGAGTCAGTCACTGGGGATACTGATTTTGATGAGGGAGATGTGTCCCCATGATCACTTCTGAAAGACATCTCATTTGTAGACATTCTCAAGATCCTTAAACAGAGAGGTGATTGGGCCTCCAGCAACTCTACATCAGAGGAAGTATTTCTGGAAACCTTCGGAGCTGGCCCGTGTACCTCCTGGGTTACTCCACCCACCGATGAGCTCATTGATTTGGTCTTAGGCAGCTGGGGAAGGAACCTGACTTAGTTGAGCCAATCCCTAAGAGGCCAGATCAGATTCTAGCTCCAGCTGTCAGGAAGGAATTCTGGAATAATGGGGTACCAGAGGATTGCCATGGTCATGGCATTGTCCACTAAGAAGGAACTTTCTGAACAAAGTTCCTCTGTCCATTCCCCTAACATGGAGTCTGAGGTGATGGACATGTTTGGGAAATGTATATATGTATCAGCAAACTTTGCCCTTAGGTCATTGAACTGTTTGACACATTTTACCAGACTACAAGGGGACTTGATGAAAGAACTTTCAAAATCCATTTCATGGACCATTGCAGATTAGGCTTAATATTCTGTGGTCTCCCAGTTGGCTATCGTCCAATCTATTTCAAGCTCGTTCATGAGGCTTATTTCTCCTGCAACCAAAGGTGCCTCTAGGGCTGTGGGTTTAGGCATATCCATTAGGAAGCGTGTCTAGATGCACTTATGCAATTTTGTGGCGTTTTCAAGTCCTGGTTCGTCAGTGCTCCCTTTGATGGCAGTTTTCTCTAGGTGTGAAAAGGATGGAAAAAACATCTCTGCAGTATATGTTTTACCACCCCTCAAAGGTCCTTTTCTGGAAATCAACAAGGTGGTCAGAAGATGTGATTCAGAAAGCCCCTTTGCCTTTTCCAGGACACATGTGGAGAGAGTTCCCTGAGGGGCAGAGGGGGGAACTCTAAAGGATGATAATTCTCTCGTGGCATAGAAGGGCTGCAAAACCAGGGGTCCAGAGACTTTCTCTGACAGACTCTATCAGCACTCCTGAAAGGAGGCCTGATTTCCCCCTCTGGAGGAAATTGAGAGTCGACTATCCCTGCACCAGACAGCCTGGCTAGATTTAACAAAAGATACTTGGATGCAGAGAATTATTTCCAGAGGCTATATAATTGCTTTTTCTTTGCCACCTCCAACTGTACGCAAGATTCACAATGTTTCATCCAGTCAGGGGAAATAAGCAGCAATAGAAATACAATATCTGCTAGAAAAGAGTCATCCAAGAGGTCCCACCAGACCAGATAGAATCTGAAACTTACTCAAGATTCTTTTTAGTGTCAAAGAAACTAGGGGACTGGAGACAAATTTTGGATCTCAGTGAACTGAACAAGTCAGTTCAACATAACATTTTGGATGGTCATGGTTCAGTTCATTCTACACTTTCTGGGCAAGGGCAATTGGATGTGATTGGTAGACCTTCAGGATACATACTAGCACATAAAAATGAACAGACAGTCCAGAAGGTATTTACGCTCCTGACTGGGAGCCAGTCACTGTCATTTCAGTGTACTGCCCATTGTCCTCACCACAGCTCCCAGAGTGTTCACCAAATGCATAGCAGTAGTTGCAGCTCACTTGAGAGTGCAGAGATTTAGAGTGTTTCCATATCTAGATGACTGGCTCATTACCATCCTGACCAGGCATCTACTTTTGTCAGCAAGAGATCAGGTGATCCAGACTTGCTGTCATCTGGAGATTAACCATAAATTACAAGGAATCTCAGTTACAACAAACACAAACCTTGGAATTCATGGGAGCGGTCTTGACATGATATCAGTGACCGCTTCTCTTCCTCTCTCAAGAGTGCAGATTATCAGGTTCCAGGTCAGAAAAAAATAATTCACAGTACCAAAATTTCAGCCTGCTTAATTCTTCAAGCCTTGGGGTCAATGTCAGCTGCCATCATCTTAATCCCTCTAGCAAGATTGCATATGAGAATTCTCCAATGGATGTTAGCAACACAGTGGTCACTTCTTTTCCAGTGCATTTCAACACAGATAATCACTCAGGCATGCAAGAAATACCTTTGGTGGTGGATTTGGTCAGATCAGGTTCTACAAGGTCATCCTTTCATTCTCCCTCAACTCAAGGCCATAGTGACCATGGACACTTCCCAGATTGAGTGGAGGAGGCACTTCCTGTGGAAAACAGTCCAAGGCACATGGTCCCCCAAAGAGACCAATTTGCATATCAATGTTCTAGAAATGAGACCAGTGCTCTTAGCATTGCAGGCCTTCCAAAATGTTTTCACTTTAGGGACAATTGCAATTCAAACAGACAATATGTCAGTAGTTTGGTACATCAACAAGAAATGAGGAACCAAATTCTACCCCTTGTGTGAAGAAGCACTCAGAGTGTGGCAATGAGCAACCTCATTAAACCACTTTCTGATAGCAATGCACATTACGGGGAAGTCTAGTGTCATAGCAGACAAATTGAGCAGGTCCATTCTTTTATCTCATGAGTGGTCTCTCAACAAGAAAGTGACAGATATGACTTTCTGTCAATGAGACCAGCCTTGCTGTGATCTTTTTACATCTCCCTAAACAACAAGGGCAGCAACTTCTTTGCCTTGATCCCCCACTGGAGGAATCACTGAGGGACACTCTACTCCATGATTGACACCCTAGTCTCCTCTATACCTAACTCCAACTCCCCTAATTCCTACAGAAAACTTTCTGGTTGAAGAGCAAAGTCATTTTCATTGCTCCTTATTGGCTTAGACTAATTTAGTTCCTGTTCCCCTTTCTTTTGCCTCATCTAATTTACCCACCTTGGATTCTGGATTTGATTCCAGACCTTCTGTCTCACTCTACAGTTATGATTCACCTGGATATTGCAAACCTCGAGCAAGCAGTAAGGTTTCTCCAGTTCTGTTAATAGCCAGACAATTGATGCTTTGTTCTCCTGTCCGTCATATACTTCTGTCTTCCCATAAGGCTCCTACAAGAACACTTTATAGACGTAAATGGAAAAGTTTTGTTTCCTGGACATAACAAAATTACAATGACTCCTTCTCAGCTCCTGTGCAATGTGTACTTACATTTTGGCAATGATTTTTAATGAGGGAGCTAGTTCCTCAACAGTTAAAGTTCAGTTAGCAGCAATCTCTAATTTTCATACTGGATTTGAGAATTCTTCTCTGGTTTCATCTAAACTTTGTAAAGCAGTTTTGAAAGGCACATTCCAGCTAAGACCCCCATATAAAGAACCTTACTCCACCATGGGATTTAAACCTGGTACTGCAAACCTTGACACATGCCCCTTTAAACCAGCAGTAAAATGCTATCTTAAGTTCCTGACCTGGAAAACTATCTTTCTAGTTGCCATTTCCTCTGCTAGAAGAATTTCAGAACTTCAAGCATTGTCATCTAAAGCTCCCTACTTGATATATCATAAGGATAAAGTCACTTTACATACCAATGCGTCTTTCCTTCCTAAGGTGGTGTCAGAATCCATTATCAGCCAATCCATTAATTTGCCAGTTTTTTTCCTAAATTTGCAAAGGTGAATATATCATGCATTTATTCGATGTTCACCGGCAATTACATTTCTACTTACATAGGACAAAAGAAATTAGAAAGACAGACCAATTATTGGTATCCTTTGCTGATTCTAAATTGGGCAAATCAGTTGCAATGTTGACTTTAGCCAGATGGTTGGCAGATTGCATATCAGTTATTTACAGGAAATTGCATCTATCCTTACTAAGATCTCTATGACCCAATTCAACTAGATCCATGGCTACTTCAGTATTTCTCTCTAGAGCTTCCATGGACAACATTTGTGTGGACACAACTTGGTCCAGTCCTCATACCTTTATTACTCATCACAAATTGGATCTGGTCTTGAGGGGAAGAGCAGCTTTTGGCTCAACTGTGCTCAGGAATACTCTTCCTTAGAGTCCACCTGGGATTTTAGGTAGCTGGAGATTGTCTCAATAGTTGAGGATAGAATGAAAATTGACAACATCAGATTAAAAAGTTATGTTCTTTCTACAATGTTTCAACTGTGTTGTCCATTTTCATTCTTCCTTAACTTCCTGCCTACCAACCCCTATCCTTTGCCATTATTGACTTTTGGAAGAACGAGAGACTATAAAGACATCACTGTCCTTAATGTTGAGATCCAGATATGACCTTTATTTCAAGAAAGTTGTAGTGATTCTTTCTACTTTATGTAAGACAGCAAACAAGATCTGCAGTATGTTAAAGTTTGGTGCATTGTGGGTAGGGATGAACTTGAGAGTTTTTGATGGCCATGAGCTTTAGAATAGCCAAGATGGATCTGAGGGTCAAATCCAAACCAAACAGCTGAGGGAGAATGAAAATGGGCAACACAGATGGAATGTTATGGGAATGTTATGGTAAGTAGGTAACTTTTTTGTTTCTTGAGAGGCTACTATATCCTACTATGGGAGCAGCTTCTCAGTCTGCTTTTCTAGATAATTAAGTTTACATGGTGATAATTATGACAGTCACCCAAAAAGAAGAGAAGATGTCAGAGACACCTCCACTTTATACCATTCTTTGTACCAGCACCCATCATGTAGAAGGGACATCAACAGCTCTGGAATTTAGAACAGATGGCCAGATGTCTGCCTCTGGTGTCAGCAAAGTCCACTTATTCTTACAGTCAGCAGATCATGGTATTAGCAGCCCTAAAACATTTTGGACGGAAATCCAAAAAATAAAAATATAACGCTGCATCCCTTCTGATCAATCCCACTTCCATTAATTTGCCACTTCCTGAAAGTGGTAACACTGTAGTAAACCATTTTAATTGCTCCACGTTCTTCCCCAAATTCTAGAAATATCCATCCCCCACCCCACTGAAACTGAAATCTATTACAGATTTCTCCGTCAGTTTAATTTCTAATCCATTTCTAGGAATACTTAACTAACATGCCCTTCTCCAAACATGACCGCACTGATCTGGTTCATCCTAAATTATTTTAAAACTGGCACTATGTCACTTATCCCTTTATTCCTTTTTAAAGTCTTTGTTTTATATTTAGGTCTGTTTCCTTGTGAATGGAAGACTGTCAACATAATAACAATATCTGAAAGGACACAGCCCACTCTCCCTATGGACTTTCTCTTGTTGCCAAGATCTTTGAAAAAATCCTAACCAAGCAAATTCTAATTGTATACAGGCCTTACAATATGCAGGGGTATTTTAGACTGGGACTCACCTGCCTCTGCCGCACAGGCATTGGGCCGGCACAGTTGATTGACAGTGGTATACTCAGCACTAACAGTTGTGACTGAGATGATTTTAACCCATGAGACAAAGGTCAAATGTAAAATGTGATATATATTGACTTGAGGCCTTTTCTTTTTCTTTCTTTCTTTATTTTTTTTACATTATTGCATACATGAGTCAGCTGTTCTTGTCTCAATATCATAGCTATTTGTATGCCATGTTTTTTTTTTGGTTGAATTAAAATACATATGGATACTTTTAGTAAGTAAGCATCAAAAACTGACAATACATTTCCAATTAATAATATATAAATGTAAAAATATACTTTACAGCCTAACCATACTTTTCTGCAAGACGGTACTATTGCACTTTAAAAACACGCAATACATTTATAATAATCTGCATGAATCTGTACTTACATTTATTTATAATACTTCAGCCATATCATTACTTAGCAGTCAGGAGGGTCCCTTTAAGTGGGTGGAAACATTACCACAGTGTATGTGACAGCAGGGGCGATGTAGCATGATCTGCCCTATATGGTGAGTCCCAATGTAAAATATCATCCAATATGCTTAGTGATATTCAACATGGACTTCTGCCATGGTTCAATACCTCTACCACAGTATGCCTTGCTAGAGACTATAGCTGTTGTAATATGGACAGTGGTAAATGCACTGACGTTATCTTTGTCAGCCTGAAATGGGCTTTTGACATGGCAGTCATGCTATTTTTGTTTAACAAACATTAGCTTTCCTACCGATTCCTGACTCTAGTTTAACAGCTGCCTTACAAATAGGAGTCTGACTTAGCTTTGGTAGCTGCCTACGCAACACTGCCACATTGTAAACTCATGTCCCCTAGACGTCTATACTCTCACTAGTTTAATAGTCTCTGTTTTGATCTATCCAAAACTGATCTGTTTTCATACAGTGAAAACATTATTGCTCAGTACTGCTGGCAATTGGGCAGACTTACAGAAGTTCCTGTAAGATCATTTTAATGAGCTATGGATCTGGTTTCACAGGAGTAAACTGATCATTAACACAGCTGTAACCAACTTTTATTATCCTTGATACTGTTTAAAAACTGTCATCATAACCACCCTACAAATCTCAGATCCCTGATGATAAATCCACTACCCCTTTTGATTCATGTAAATATCCTCAAATACAGCTAGACTTCCTCTCACCTGTCATAATCACGTCCATATCTCCATTAGAGAAGTCTTGTCTCAAACTAAACTTTCCTAGAGATTCACAAATTTCACCATAGAAGCTCACTACTTCATTTTCTAAAAGGTACTTATCCAGACGTTTGGATATATATTCTTTCCCCATAATTTTGCAGCACTCCAGTTCTTAAACTGGACACACACACACTGCTGTTTTTCCTTTCCACTGCTATTACCTTCATCTCCAAAACAGCCACTCTTCTCATTTTCTTGAATGATTTTTAGACTGTTAAACTCAAATTTTCAACCCTCTCTTTTTAAATAAACTCATCCTTAGTACTGCAGACAATGCATTTATGTAATCTCAAGATAGGTACTTTAATCTCAGTCCACAATTTTGTCTCTCATCCACTGAATGCTCCTTCACTAAACTTGTCCCTACAGTTTTCAGCTTTTCATCGTCATACGAACATAATATAAATAATCTCACTCCCCCCGGATTCATGAAGCTTGGCGCAAGGCCGGCGTAAGGCTTGCGCCGGCTGTGTGGCGTAGATGTGGAATAGTTGCGCCATATGCATATCAATGAAGGCACGCAGCCGCCACAGCCACGTGCATAGGAAATGTGCGCGAGTGCAAGGGGTGTATCGAAGTTGCGCAGGGAGGCATGTCAATGTTGGCTTTCGAGGAGCAACCTAAACTGCTGAATATTATATTCAGCCAGCAATAGTAATCGTACCTATCAGTGTCCGTGGATACTGAAACATATGCAAAGCAGAGTCCCTGTGAACAGAAAATGAAGACTCAAATACAAATGCACGGTAGGGAATAACGGGTCCCTACCCATGAACAAATGACAGGAAAACCGTGTGCCTGTAGTCCAACGTAGTGTTGATAGCTATACCATGTGGAAGTGAAACATATCAGATGTTAGCACGCCACCAGTAGGTACAGCCAGTCCAATGGAGAGGGTCACCAGCCGACCCATAATTTGAGGGAGGGAACATAGCTGTGCAGATGTGTCCATAACAAAATACACGAGGAGAAATGTAGATATAGGTAGTGACCGTATGTCTGAATCATATCCCACAAGCCATGTAATAGTCACATACAAAAGGTATGTCCGTATTTCACATACCAAATGTGATAGGAAATAGCATACGCATGTAAACGAAACAGAAGGAGCATATAAATAAGCCATAACAACACGGACACGTAGGCCAAAATGAACAGTGTTATACGTACCGTCGACCAAGATTACCACCTGTCCCACTTTGCGAGTGACAGTCCCACTGTGGGCAGATGTGTCCTGACACAAACATGTAAAACTGGCAAATGTCCAGAGAATATAGGACATAATTCCTCCGTAGACGTCATGCAATAGTTGCATTAAACATAATTCACTGGACATATATTACATAACTGTCATAACAAACAGCATAAGATACCAAAATGCTACAAGAATAAGCTTAGATATAGGCATGAATTGTAAGTTCTGTCTGCCGAACTGACCGTGGGTATGTGTCGGCCTGTAAAATATGCTGTGTTCACCGCAACTGTCACAGTAGAGTTGCCACCTTTACAAATGGCCAAAGTGGGACATGTTTGGTACAGACATCAGACTGTACAGGCCGACACATACCCACGGCCAGTACAAAGGACAGAACATAACTGTTTTGCCTACAGAGAAGCGTATTCCTGCAGCATTTTAGTTGCTTATTCTGTTTCTCATAACAGTGAGGTATTTCAGATACAGAATTAACTGTTTAATGCAACTATCATATAAAATATAATGCAACTATCATATAAAATATAAGAAATATGTTTGTCCTAAAATCTCAGGACATTTGCCATGTTGACAATTACATGTCAGGACACAACTGCCCAAAGAGGGACTGTCCCTCACAAAGTGGGACAGGTGGTAACCCTATGTCACACTGTGGCCAATTGAAAAGGTGGAAAACACAACCATTGACTGTGGGGAGGCAATGTCCACAACAGTCGGACATGTGTAAGGAATAGCTTGGACATAGGAAAAGGTGCCATCCTACCAATGAGTAGAACAGGCTGGCAAAATCCGGAAGGCAGCTGTATAATCCGAAAGTGTATGTGACACAGTCAAATGGGTAGTACCCGGATACACCAACCAAGTAATGAAAGTGAAGTAAGGGCGTTTACCTATGTGCGTGAGGTATAGCATGTGGAAAGCAAACATGGCAGGGTAGTCCACACAACCATAAAGGTACCCAACGCATGTAGGGTAGTCAATGTGTAACTCTGGCCATGTCATGGGCCAACAACCAAAGTAGTGCTCTATGGGGTGTGAGTAATTTGCGTGTGAGGGGTGTGTGTTTAATGGTAAATTCCTCAAAGGTGATACTTGTGTCGTATGCAGAAAAGGTGAACCGGAGGTGTATAAGGGGGCAGCGGGTGAAGTGGAAAGAAACACAACCTCATGTAGAAACAGCTGCAAGACAAGCAGACAGGCCATAGTGTAGAACACAATCCCACAAACATATGAATATGGAAATATGCGAGACAAATGTATAGATAAGGCACCATCACATACCCACAGATGGGTCCTGATGGAACTGGCCATAACAAACGCAACACACCTGGATGCATAATAGCCTACCCAGCATACCCTCCACAACACACAACCTGCCACCATACCAGAACATCCACCAAATGCAGCCGTACTTGATCCACTGGTTTGTTGCAGAAACAGCTACACACAGTGACCCCTATGCATATGTAGTAGGTATGGTCACCCTAGGCAGTGTCAGGATTGCAAACCATGTATCCCCTGCAGGTAAAACCCCCTGCATGTTTTCGTGAAGCCACAAAAATCTTCGTTATCTAACTTGTTTTGGTCTTGACCAATTTTTGGGATATCCCTCACGGGATGACCGACTTGTGTAAATAGCAGAATGGGTATGATGACATGATGTCCAATCCAGTAGATATCTGGACACAAGTCAGAACATGCAGTGGAGGTCCATGACACTGTCCAGCCCTAAGTGGGCATGCATAACCTACCACCCAGGATAAAATACCTTCCCGTGATGCACATGTCCAGACACGAACAGGAGGGAGAATATAATGCACACATTTGCAAAGTGGAAAATGGCATGAGAGTGAGGAAGACACTACGTAAAAAGGTCAACCCTGATCAAGTGTGAGGGACACTGACTGTGTGCAGTCATGACTGACCATATCTGTCAACCTGTGTGAACAAGATATCTGGACAGAGCCGTGAATATAGGTGAGACAAAGGTCCAAAATCAGGGACAATCTGTAAACATATCTCTTAGAAACATAGAATTTGATAGAATAACAGTTTGCACATTGGCATTAATGTCTGGAGTATGAAGTCTGAAACCCAACTGTCTGTCAGCACGTTCCGACTGCAGTCTTTAATGCTGAGCTACTGCTGTGCCAGAACACAACAGCATATTACAGAGGTCCGTGCCATACCACTCAACTGTCCGGATATTCGCAGAATGACTAGGGTCACCACCTGTCCCACTTTGCGAGTAACAGTCCCTCTGTAGGTAGTTGTGTCCTGTGAAAAAAATCGCAAATGTCCTGAGAGTTTATTTCCTAATTTACTTTAATAGTCGCATAAAACGGTTATTTTATATATGAATCCTCAATATGTTATGTGAAGTAGCATAAGCAATTCAAATGTTACTAGAATAAGCTATTATATGTACAAAAAAGGTTAAAGTTCAGTACTATGCACGGCTGTAGGTATGTTTAGTCCTGGAAAATATGACATCTCTACAGAACATGTCCCAGTTTGGGCAGTCGAAAAGGTGGCAACCCTAAGAATGACCACAGGTTCGCCCCATAGTGTTGGTGTGTGCCTCCGACAATCTGCACCAGTGTGGTAAATAGCTGAGGATTGACGTCACTAAATAATGAGAAATATCCTGAGTATAAGACTCCACAACCTGCAGAAAAGTCATACTAATGCAAAACCTAGCATTCTATCAACGTTCTAAGCTTGTAAGAGCAATCGTTAAAATGTGTCCCTAATTGTCCCCCCATCATGTAGGTTTTGTGCAGGTTCAGTGCTCTAAGAGGTTGAGAGGTATGGTCCGTACATATTTACAGGAACAGCCCTTCACACTTGTGTAATGTACAACTGCATACCTGTAGTCACTTCATATCCAAAAATAATAATCCCCATATGACTGTATACAGGTAATAGTCAAATGTGAATGGGAACACCCCTCACCGTGGAGTATGGACTGTAACAACCCCACCCATAATATGTAATGCCAACTGAATAAGCTGCTGACAGGTGCCCAGATACCTGTGTCTATAAACACAGGTAAAACTTCAAAATAGGGAGATAATCCCTGTCCATATGCTTTGTCTGACATTTAACCTCGGCCAGGGAAGTTCCGTTCACCAGGTGGACAAGCCTAAACCCAGATCACTACATGAACACCCTGACAATCAAAGACCTGTATGTGGCAGGACTGTATGCCTTGGTGTTCTGCATATCCTCGGAGTGATTAACAATGCAGCCGGAGTCCACAGCAGTAGGCAATAGGGAATGTGTAATATGTAGTACCGCCTTTTTCCCAGCAGGAGAATGGATGCCTGTGTCATAGGTGAAGCGGTGAGGCGTATGTTGATGTAGCTAAGTACTATGGGTATGCATATCAATGAGGGAGAACACCAATAGAATAGTGGTTCCGGTATCCGGCCAACGTGAATGCAGTCCCGGTTGACCTACGACCACTGCACATATAACTTGAAAGTGTAATGAAAGCGTTCGTGCAGTACACACATTTAAATATGTAAAGGTGAACGTGTGTTTCGCAGTAGTCCGTAAAATGGAATACAGATATGTAACTGTTGCGGTCAGAATTATGAAAGTTCACGGAAGCACAATTATCTATGAAACATATGTAACCCACAATAAGGATATGCAAGTGCGCATGCGCGTGTGTAATCCGCTCATAGAATAGCAAATGAATGGTGTTTTCCCCACGTTCTGTGTACATGGCTCATACCTGTTAAACCCATAAAGTACGAAACAGGACAAAGCCACGACAACAACTGGTACAAATAGGGACAATCCCCAGATATTGCCCTAACAAACATAGAAAGTGGATAGAATAACAGGTGTGTCACTAGCATGGATTCTCTGAAGGGTATGAAGTCGTAACCTGAAATTTTTGTCATTATTTACCAACGTCCGTCTTTAATGATATGCCACTAACTTGCCAGATAGACACAAGGTTATGAAAAACAGACCAAAGATAAGAGGCAAACAGCTGTACATGCAGCGGAAATCTGTACAGTTGAAAGGTATGATATGGAGATATATATACACATATATCCACAGACATAATCCAAAGCAAATTATGAGATGAGGAATGTACAGACATATATATATATATGTACATATATATATCTATACACACACGATGCATGAATAGATATATACACAACAAACATATGTCCCTCTACATATAACACATGTACATAAATAGGTCACGGTATAGCTAATATGGATAGACAGACAGACATGCATGAAAGGAGAATACACCGATTGTTTCCAAACCATTGCCCGGAAAGTACCAGTGTGACAGGGCCTGCAAGTTCTACACGTTAAACATGAATATAGGTGTCCTTTGCAGGACCCCAAAAATTGATCCTGTACGAAGTGCGAACCGTCATTGATGCAAAAGAAGTCACACCTGCAACTACGATATAGGTGTGCATGCAACAGTAGCAGGTGCAAGGGTAATAACACATGGGTCGATTGAATGTATGACATACGAGCTGATATCCACAGAGTGGGGAGTGCTCGGAAGTGTCCTCACACTTTATTATCGCTCACACTAAACATGTCTAATGGGTACTGTGGAGGTGTGTCAGGTATGGGAATCATGGGTATGCAGAATTGGGCCAAGGTGTTGGTTGGCACAGATCTATTAGGTACGCCCCATGGGAGTGATCAATATACCTATGTGGGTATAGCACATGCCTACATTCTCCAAAAAGGTGCAACCCATCTACTGGATATTGTGTAAACCAGTGGGGGAAGACGTAGGGACCTATATCAGTGTCATGTAGGCGATTATCATGGATGGACACACGTATGACCAAGATGGTAACCATACCTGCCAGAATGTCAGAATAAGACAGCTGGGCTAAGGCATAGTACACGACAGACAAATAGGGACTATATTAAATATACCTCAGACAAAGTCAGACCGTTGATAGAATAATTGCGTAGTCAGGAATATGAATGTTATGAGAGTTAGTAATCATGAAATAGAAATGTCAGTCATGATTACCTAACCGCACAGTCCGTCATGGCTTGCCAGCAATCTACCAGAATGGCACATTATGATGACAAATGTAACAGAATCATTGGTCAAACCCCAGGGCGTATACCCATAATGTGTACAGCTGAGAGTTATGAAAGTAACCCGTCCTAATGAAATGTACAGAACTAGTCCAAATGTGAATTACAACGTATGGCCTGTGAAAGTCAATGTGGAAGGTTAATAGACTCAAACGACATGTGTCCCTCAGGGTGTCATGCAGTGTCACCGATACAGTGTCCAGTCCCCCATACTTGTACGTGAGCTCTGCCACTGACGGAAAGCGCAAATACCGGCATACACATAAGGTGCATGATGGAATAATTAGTGTGGATAAGCACCTGTTGGCCTGTGTGAGGAATATAAACCAGTGGGTGGGTGTGTCCTGCAATAGGAATGTAATGGTAACTGGCCTGTGATGGCGCCATGTATTGTGTGTATTGGCGTAACTGTATGAATGTGCAGATGTATGCCTCATATGTGTGGTGTGTTCCTCTCACAATCTGTACCTGTCTGCCAAATACCTGAGAACTGACGTCATTAAATAATGATAAACATATGTGTTTAAGACCCCAAATCCCTCAGAAAGGTCATACTAATGCAAAACCTATAATACTGTCAACTATCTACGTTTGTAAGAGCAATATGTAGAATCTGCCCCTATCTGTCCCCCATCATGTTAGGCTTTGTACAGATGTTTTGCACTAGGAGGTTGATAGGTATGATCAGAAACAGATACATGTCTGAGGAAACAGCATTATCGACTGCAAGATAACTCAGAAGGTATGAAAAGCGCTGCAGTAGGAAGTTCATCCGCAGGTATGTGCTGACATGTCAAATGACACAGCAGTCTACAGGAAGTACCTATAGGGTGTCACCTTTACCACTGATGACAGTGGGACATACCCACAGCCATGCATACACCACAAATAGACATAGCACACAGCAAAGCCTAGGCCATGATACACAAAGCCTCCGGCGTGTATGGATTGAGTGAGAGTACAGCAAGGAAAGATGATTGCCAGGCTATTCAGCAAACACCCGCAGGGGCGTGCAAGACCGCCTGTAACATGAACATTGCACGGACAATGTTGGGATTTGCAACATACCCCATTTGTATGTGTAAGCTATGCAAATGATGTAATTATAGGGTTGCCACCTTTCCAAATGGCCAAAGTGGGACATTTGTGCTACAAACATCATATTTTGCAGGGCAAAACATACCCACGGCCAGTACAAAGGACAGAACGTCAGTTTTTTGCCTGAATAAAAGTTTATTCTTGTAGCATTTTAGTTCCTTATTCTGTTTCTTATAACATTTAGGTGTTTAAGATACAGAATAACTGTTTTATGCAACTATTACATAAAATATAGAAAATAACTTTGTCCTAAAATCTCAGGACATTTGCCATTTTCTCACAATGTTTTGCAGGAAACAACTGCCCAAAGAGGGACTGTCCCTTGCAAAGTGGGACAGGTGGTAACCCTACGTAATTACGTGATACATGAAACAGTAAGCTGTCCATGCAAGATCAGAGTTATGTGCAGAAATGTACCTGGATATTATGCGACTAACGTTTTGCACATTGCTAAACGGAGCAATGACAGCTGCAAATACAGTATGAATACAGTCGAAGAAGCATGCCAATGTCCAAGTCCAAGGCCAGTGGCGGCTTTGTCCATTGGATATCAATGAACCAGTAGTTGTCCTCCCCCGATCCCTGGTGTGGAAGCGTAGCGCAGCACCACGAGAACGCGCTGCTCTTCAAAACAAGACATATGGATAATATACATACAAAATGTAGGTTTAGTTAGATCTTAGTACGCCATGCAGATGAATGGTAAGCTGGAGACAACACGGCTACTGCGTACTGGTACCTATGTGTGGAAGCGCTCTGTCAGAGATGTAACGAAGCATTTGTAGGCAATGTGAGGCAAGTGAGGCAAGTGAGGCAAGTGAGGCTGAGGATAGTGAATCACAACATGTCATGCCATATGGCCCAAGCCTCTACAGTGTAGTGTAGGTTAAGGGAACTATTAGAGTAGAAGATAGGTGACAACAGGAGTGTGTATGTACAAAACATTGTAACCTCACCGGAGCAGTGTCACATGTGTGCTGTCAGTACTCAGTGGAAGAGGCGTGTCATGAGCTATCCTAGGGAACGTCAGGAGACTGACGGCATACGCCATGGATACCACCGATGTGACCTGCAAACCTGCCCACAATGTGTCTGCGCCTGTGCGTGCCAGTAAGCCCGAGTAAGCATGTGTGCGCGCATGTTAGCCCGTGTGCACGTGTTGAACAATGAGTAAGCTCGTGTACGAATGGTGAAGCCCGTGTAATGTTGTGTATGCATTTGTAAGCATGTATACATGTGTACTACACACATCATATGTACTGCACACACAGACGCACATGCTGCCAATACTACACACATCAGTGAAATGGCACATGGATGGAGACTACATCATCAGAAGTAACAGTGCTGTAAACTATGCTACAGTGATGGTCATAGCTGCAATGCATCATGCCTGCTGAAGTACACCTGGAAGTAACACACTGTGTGTTAACAGCATGCTAACATCAATACAGTGGAATAAAGCCACCATGTGCAGCAGCAACAGGTTAGTCAGATCCTGCATCAATGTTACACATCACAGGTGGTGGCACAGGTGACATCATATGCACAGGGTGTGGTGTTAACATGTCCAAAGCTGTCATAGAGCCATCCAATGTACACGTAGGTGTGTGTGTGTGAGAGACAACGGTTATTGCATGGCCCAATGGTGGTGCAATGGGTGTGTGTATGTGATAGCCATAGCTGTTTGTGGTAAGTGTGTGTGTCTGCATATACACAGGTACAGCATGTGTCAGCCATATACAGGAGGTTGTGGGACAGTCACAGACCGTACCTGCCAAGCTGTAGAGATCCCCATTACTGGCCATGGACACCCCTCCATGCATCCAACACAACCCAGTCCTGCACCTGTCAATGTCTACACATACAGTCCTGGGATCTGTATCACAACCTGTGGATAAATGTGCATCTGTAATGTTAACCTGGGGTGCATAGAATTGACAGTTACTACAGACGGATATGAGCCATACTCACACTCTAATGTAATAACCACTGCTGACTGTTGCCAAGATCTGCATACGACCAGTCAAAGGTGCTGCACTAACATTGTTTCCAATGCCCATGTATGACCCAGCAACACAATAACCGGTCACTACACATGTATAATCCACGATCACTACAGCACACAGTATGTGCACTATCACAGAGCCATAGCAGATGTACATACATCCAAGGTGCTCACGTACAGACAATGCAGCACAGTCAAGAGTGATAATCCCAACATACATATCTATATACAATATACATTATATTTATATATATAAATATATAGCTATATATATATATATATATATATATATATATATATATATATATATATGTAGATAGATACATACACACACACACACACACGCACACACACACACACACACACACTCACACGTGGCAGGGCTGGGAGCAGAACATAAACGTAAGCACTGTACCACACGACAGCATTACACAGTTACAAAACACGCTACCGTGATCAGTGGATCACATGATTCACACAGGCACATGTCTAGCCTGCAGACAGCAGCATCAAAGGCAAAGACACCGCACAGATGTTATGGAGAGTGAATACTGTAAAAGCAATGTACTGTTGTCATGCAGCTGGAAATACACACACACACACACAAACACACTTACTTGGCAGGGCTGGGAGTTGAACATACACCTAACTACCCTAGCACACTACAGCATGACGCATTTACAGAACGCACTACCAAGATTACTAAGCACAACAGTCCCAGAAGCAGACATCTAGGTGTGTGTCATCATCCGCAAAGGCAAAGACGTCGGTAGGAAACTGCTGTGGTGTGCGGCATCTAAAAGCAAGACTGAGTCCCCAGGCGGATGGGAGCATGCGAGCAAACACACACACACACACACACACTTGGCAGGGCTGGGAGTCGAACATACACCTAACTACCCTAACACACTACAGCATGACGCATTTACAGAACGTGCTACCGAGATTACTAAGCACAGCAATCTCAGAGGCAGATATCTAGGTGCATGTCATCATCCGCAAAGGCAAAGACGTCGGTAGGAAACTGCTGTGGTGTGTGGCATCTAAAAGCAAGACTGAGTCCCCAGGCAGACGGGAGCATGCGTGCAAACACACACAAACACACACACACACACACTTGGCAGGGCTGGGAGTCGAACATACATCTAACTACCCTAACACACTACAGCATGACACATTTACAGAATGCACTACCGAGATTACTAAGCACAGCAGTCCCAGAGGCAGACATCTAGGTGCGTGTCATCATCTGCAAAGGCATAGACATCGGTAGGAAACTGCTATGGTGTGCGGCATCTAAAAGCAAGACTGAGTCCCCAGGCAGACGGGAGCATGCACGCAAACACACACACACTTACTTGGCAGAGCTGGGAGTTGAACATACACTTAACTACCCTAACACACTACAGCATGACGCATTTACAAAACACGCTACCAAGATTACTAAGCATAGCCGTCCCAAAGGCAGAAATCTAGGTGAGTGTCATCATCCACAAAGGCAAAGACGTTGGCAGGCAACTGCTGTGGTGTGCGGTGTCTAAAAGCAAGACTGAGTCCCCAGGTGGATGGGAGCATGCGTGCAAACACACACACACACGCACACACACACACACACACACACACACACACACACACACTTGGCAGGGCTGGGAGTCGAACATATACCTAACTACCCTAACACACTACAGCATGATGCATTTACAGAATGTGCTACCGAGATTACTAAGCACAGCAGTCCCAGAGGCAGACATCTAGGCGTGTGTCATCATCCGCACTGACAAGGATGCTGACAGGGCTTGTATAGAGAGTGATCAGTCTGAAGGCATACAGACATATTACTGTCCCACGGTACACATAGACAAACACACAGCAGTGGTGTGATCGTGGCAACGTAACATGTACGGTGCACCACGACAACATGACATAGTCACAGGACGCCCCACAGACATACACCCTCCAAGATAGTCGACCAGTGTGTACTCCGTAGGCATCCATCGTGATGTTGAAAATGGACATCTGTTGGCTGGATGACCACCATGGCTATACAGGATGTCAACGGCCATGCACAGAAGGACATCACTGACACAAGGTGTCACTGGGCATGGCCACACTCTTAGTAATACACGTCCGTTCGGACTGTATTGTGTGTCGATCTACACAACGGCGTACTGGGCATGCTCACACAGCATTTGCAAAGGGCCGTCTTGCATGCGGACGGAGTCTCAACTCGCAAGGGCTCAGTTGGGACTGTCATGTGTGTCCATCTACACAACAGCGTACTGGGCATGCTCACACACTTAGCATTTGCAAAGGGCCGTCTTGCATGCGGATGGAGTCTCAACTCGCAAGGGCTCAGTTGGGACTGTCATGTTTGTCCATCTACACAACAGTGTACTGGGCATGCTCACACACTTAGCATTTGCAAAGGGCCATCTTGCATGCAGACGGAGTCTCAGCTCGCAAGGGCTCAGTTGGGACTGTCATGTGTGTCCATCAACACAACAGCGTACTGGGCATGCTCACACACTTAGCATTTTCAAAGGGCCGTCTTGCATGCAGACAGAGTCTAGACATGGAAGGGCACAGTAAGGCATAACTGTCCCCACGCACAGAGTGGTCACACACATGCAGTGACCAGCACACGCTCAGCTGCCATCACAGCTGTCACAGGTGCAGATCACAGATGTACACACCGCAGTCTACACTGTAGCCCCCTAGACATCACCATGTCGTTGCTGCAGCAGTACACAGCCATACATTACCACAACACCGTGTGACACATGACCAGTGGACTGTACAGAGGTCTACAGCAACTGTGCAGGGTACACATGTACTGAGAGGGTTCCAACAGGTGTTATGCATTGAAAGTATACCACTATACATGACCAGCTGAAGACATACCAGGGGCCTCGGGTGGTACACAGCTGTGACATATGAGTGTTGGTGTACACCAACGAACTCGCATGTTTGGATATGTCAAACGTGATTGTAGTGGATGTGTGCATGGACCACACACAACACATATGTACATAGCTAAGCCTTTGCTGTCCCCCGTGCAGAACAGTGGCCTAAGCAATCATACGCACGCAAATGGAAGGTGGGTCCATGTCTGTTGAATGCTCACAGTACAGGAGGTAGCAATGTCGGAGGACACATTCCCCTGTAGTAGTCACCCATGACACCCATGATATCATACCACAGTCCATGTGTCATGTATGTCAACACACATGTCCACCAATAGCAATGCATACAAACATGGCTACAGGAGACACATGTAGGACCAACAAACATGTACAATCTGTACTGTGCATGCAGCATCCATGCATGTGCAGTGGCCGATGTCCGTACCACAGCTGTGCCCAACTACAACATGCAGTCACAATGCAGCCCCATCATTGACACCTGTATATGGTGACATACGGACAGTACAGTTGGTTGTGGATCCAGTATGGAGGGATCTGTGTACATAACGTCATGATCCACCTGTGTAGATGTATGTGTGCCAGGGATGGCTCACAGGTGTGTCACATGCCACCCTACCATGCCATGTGCAAACAGTATGCTATGTCACTGTTACTTGATGGTGATGACTTAACGCATACACAGCGGTCAGGTGTAGCCATCTGTATGTCACATGACACCTGTATCACTGACATCCACCAGTGTGCACATAGCCACACAATTGCCAGACATAGCGTTGGTACACATACTGCGGACAGTACCGCTGCATGTCTATCAAACAGATCATCTTATGGCAGGTGTATCATTTCCAGCACTGTCATGTGTGTCTGCTTGTCTGACCACACATGCCACATATGGTGGGGACTACATCCCAGATGTAACACATCCCTGTACACTGTTGTACAGATCTGTACATACTGCAGTGTGGAAAGCATGAGGTCAGCAGGTGTGGTGCATCACACACATTGGCTATCTGTACACATATAGCTGGTCACCACAGTGTGTCTGTGTATGTATGTATAGCTGTCTGGTGCTTGGTGTGTGGGTGTATGCTATCATACTGTGGAAACAGGATCACTAACCCCTCATGGTGATGCAGTCCACTACCCTGTTGATGCCATCGGTCCCAGCCATACTGGCTACCTGTGCATGTCCCTTCTCTGTGCCATGTCGTGTGGGTGCAAAGTACTGCGAGGGTGATGGCAACATAGGCACGGGTCCACACATGAACACTATGGGGTGTGTTATAGTGCTGTAGACCCCGTGATTGTGGCCATGTACCTGTACTGTGACAGGGTATTAAAGCTACACAGTGTGGCCTCATGTTATCAGGTGGCCTCTAACATCATCATTGGCCTGACCACTGTGTACAACCCCTGCACCATGTCAACATACCTGTAATGTTTCCCGGTATGTATGCCACATCTCTGTCCGCTGTAGCCTGTTCAACTGACCACATGCTTCAGGTGCAGTATATGTGTGGACATCTGTGTCATGTTCAGACATCTGTGTCATGTCCGACTGTCCAACAGCCAGGTTGAGGGTGCGTTTAGCATGCTGATATTGCCATACGTGCCTGTGAGTACTCCACAGTTACATATGAGGGACTGCAAACACTGCTACCTGTAGGCACATGCCAGTACACCATAGGAGGGAACCAGGGCATTACCAATATGCTGTTACTGTTGTAACCGAGACACATACTGTGAACATATCACAATGCATGCTACACCTGGACTACATGGTATGACTGGCGCATGTTGACAGTACACCACTGATGTCACAAACACATCTCTCAGTATTCACACACGTCCAATGCAACATACACATCCCTCAATATGCATACACAAGTAATGTGAGATACACCTCTCACATCTCAGTATTCACACATGACCAATATAACATACACATCCCACAATATGCATAAACAAGTAATGTTAGATACACCTCTCTAGTCTGTTCACCCTGTGCATCAGACCATATGAGCATATCCCTGCACCGATGGTGTGGATGATAGGGATGTGGCACAGGCTTCATCATATGCACAGGGTGATACTGTTTGCCAGGGGCATAGGCTGCACCAATGGATGACATCATGTGTGCGGGTAAGGGCCAGTGATTTGAATGGACATGTCTGTTCCTTATGTATGTGGGTGTTGTGGAGCCCTACAGTTGTGTTCGCTGTGGGCGTGTATGTGTGCACACAGTTCTGTCATTTGTGAGGCCTACACAAGGGTATTATGGACAGCTCCAGAATGTACAGACCAGGTTGTACAGCTCACTGTGACCGGACACGGCCACGTGTCCTGTGCCTGCCAGGGGTTGCACGGGCACTACCAGGCAGAGGTACAGAATGGCTACTGTCCGACGACAAATGGTCACTGGAACCATGTCCCCACCAGGAATGTCCAGGGCCATGTCCACGTGGCCTGCTGTGACCTGGTGTAGACATCACAGCACCAGCTGCACTGCTACTACTACTGGCACTATGGGAGCAGCCATGTGAGGTGGCACGCACGGGTTGACCTGCACTAGGTGATGTAGCTGGCCTACGTCCATATGTCCTACACCTCACCCCTACCAGATGTTCCAGCACAGACAGCTCACGCTCATGGATTGCCATGCCACGGTTGAGGATTCTGACCATGTCACCCAATCGCCTGTCCAGAACATCAGCAAGCTGCTGTTGAGCACCTGCCAATGCCTGGATGTTGTTGTTTAGGGTACTGATAGCAGCCCTCTGCAGCCTCTGCCCTTTTCTGTTCTGCCGTTTGGCACATGCCTGTGCCACCATTACAGTCTGGAACATGTGTCTGGTGATCCCAGCTACTGCGCTATGTCCTGCAGGGGCATGTCTGCCAGAGGTCCTCCTACGAGCAGCACCAGCCACATGCCTGTGTGGCATATCTGCAGTCAGTATACTGCCACCATAGTGTGGAGACACACCTTCTGTAGCCACCATACGTTCCTGTTCAACGCTAACAAACGATGACTGTCCTTCCTCTATGGCCACTGTAGATGCGGTATGTGTTGGCAGCTGAACTGTGTGCGGGGAAGAGGGGGACATAGCTGGGATGGCAACTGTTGGCACAGATTCCACCCCTGACATCCCTGCCTGTACCTAGTGCATATGTTCATCACTGCTAGCATCTGTGGGGACACTATCAGATCACCTGTGAATGCAAAGAAATACTCTACATTGCAATAGACACACTGACACACACACACACACACACACACACACACACACACACACACACACACACACACACACACACACACACACACACACACACACACACACACACACACACACACACACACACACACACACACACACACACACACACGCACACTGACACACCATGCATGTGAGATGACAGATGGCATGCAGCATGCTTGTGATACAGTTGACAGCATGCAGCTCAGAGATCAATAGTGTTTGTAAGCATACCCCCTGGAATGCACACTACAGCAGGCAGGTGTCACATCATTATCCATGCAATTCACACAATCATGGTAGTATGCATGCATCCCCGCGATACACCATGTGGACCAGAACAGGATAACAGTACACATGGCTGACGTGACCTTGACATGTAATCTGCTGACATGTTCATTAACATGCATGCATGCCTGACACAATGGTGTTGTGACACATGTACAGCATTGTACTGGGAATCACATTGTGGTGTTGTCCATATGCCCTACAGATAGACTGCATGTTGAGCAAATGGGCATGGTAGGGGACTGGGCTGTCTACATTGCTGTACAGTGTGATGTACAGACACTGTGCCATTGCATGGCATCATGACACATCTATATTGCTAAACAGTGCATGTCATGTACACATTGCATATCCAGAACTGCATGCATACCCATAACATACCTGTGGATTGTGACCTATGATGCTGAGGTGTATACACACCCAACCATGCTGTGTCATGTGTCAGGTCACTGGAGGACATACAGATGACACCCCTGCACGATGACTACAGAGTGTTAGCTGCCTGGCAACCATGTCCATACATAGCAGTCCTGTCACGTCACCATTACATACATGACATTGATGTACCATGCACACATGGTGCACAGCTAACAGTGATGTCCTACGGCAGGGGGGAGAAGTACTTTTTCTGTGGCCTGGTGTCACTGTCAGTGGAATCTGTGAAGGTGACTACCATCATGCTATGACACAGACAGCATGTTCAACACATCTTATGAGGTACATGTCACTGACACCTCTGCTAGCTGTGCGCAAGCAGTTTTGATGTGCAGCATACCACATCACCTGTACAATTGGTCTAGTATGGCTGTACTTGGACCATGTGTGGACAAAGTGGGACAGGGTGTATCCACATCCCATCTTCTGTGTGGCTACGTGTCTCTGGCCATCCCCCATGGCCATGTGTGCACATGTGTTGGACATGTATGTGATGGCCATCTATCACACATGTCTGTGTTGTCCCATATGATATACACCCATAGATGGTGGTTATGTCACCATCCACAGGGCTATGCAGACAACAGGTGTATGTGGGGTATGGGTTATGGGGAATTGTGACAATGTTGCAACCAAAACGCTACGTGTCTCGGACATGTCGGATGGAACATCACCATGTGTGAAACCTTTGCAGGGGCATATAACACAATGGTGATGCCTGTGGTATGCCCATATCACAGCTCACTGTGCGGTACTGGTTTGTGTACCACACATTCTGTTCCACTGTATAGTACATATGCCTCCATTGTAGAACACCTCCACCATTGTATGCACAGCTGGACACACATGTAGCAATGACAAATACTGTGGTTTCATGTCTGTGTATCATTTCAGTTGTATATATTGCACATGGGTGGCCTGTGTGGATGATGGGTGATGCAACCTGTATATCCATGTATTAACTGGCCACATGGCGAATAGATCTCTGCTTTGACATGCCTGATACTGATGATAGACTCACCTGAAATGGACTCTTGTCTGTGCGGCATGCCAGAGGTACCTGTATAGGGTGACACAGCAGTATGAACATTATCCATGACTGTATGACAGCCACAGGGTGCACAGTGCAGGTTGACACATTCGCCTGTACAATAGCATATAGTCAGCACGTGTGCATACCATACCTATCAACCTCTTAGAACAATAAATGTGGACAAAGCCTACTATGATGGGGGACATATAGGGACAACTGTGACATATTGCTCTTACTAACCTGGATATTTGATAGACCAATAGGTTTGCATGCACATGGGTTTGCAACGGAATGTGCAGTCGTAAACACAACTGTATGTCATCATTTAATGACTCTATTCCTCAGCTTTTTGCCAGAAAGGGACAGATATTAAGGGGAACACACCAACAACATGAGGCTGACATCTGGACATCCTGCAATTACCTGTACAGTTCGGAGGTATGGTGCATACACAGGGTAGCATAAAGCATGTGTGTCCACATACCTTGCATATGTTGTTACATTACATGATGTACACTGACACATGCACATACGTGGGATATACTGGCCATATGTACAGTACTGACTTACCAGGCAACTCCAGGCTCATTGGTTGGGAGACACCCACCTCCATGATGGCAGCTACAGTTTGTGGGGGCTGTTCTAAGGGTGTTCCCAGACTGGCCAGTAGCTCCTCTGTGTGTGAGTGGAGGCTGGGTTGGTGGCCCACCACCCGTACCAACTTGTTCTCTGGCAATTGTAGTGGCACGCTGTTTTGCATGACGTATGAGGTCCATGCAGTATCTGCGCACCTGCTGGTAGGTGCAGTTGTGGCCACCCACTTCGTTGACCCTCCTGCGAAGATCCTGCCACAGGTCATCCTGCTGCTGTGCATGCTGTGGCACGTGGCTGAATAACGCCTCGTAGTTCTCATGAAGGTACGGTATTATGACACCATCCTCTTGTCGGCTATATGCTGGTAGGCGTGTATGCGGCATTATCTGTAAGACATGATGAAGGTGACAGGTCACATTTACAGACATGTACAGTGATACTGCTGCACATACATTCTAGTACATTTGCACAGTTATCTTTGCAAATTAACATGACACTAACACGACTGGCATGTATGTGTCCCACACATGTAACACCCAGTATGCATTAGATATCATCCCCATATATGTGTGTCACCTCATTAGTGTTCCTACTGCATGTGACGTCAGTCTCCATGTGGACATGTCTGTTTGCATGCACTGGTGTTCTTACCTATCTACCCATGCCTGATGTATCCATGGTAATGCTGTTGACCTAGATGCTGTGGATATGTCACATATCAACATGGACACAGCCTTACTGGACTTGGGCAGTGACAATGCACCAAGTACGCATGGAAACCTGTACATGCATCTGTTTTTCCATAGACATCTACAATGCACAGCTGTTCAACATCCTGCCACGGATCACCTGTGTTGCACATATGATAGACATGGGACAGTGGCTAGTCAGACGTCATTTGCAGGTAAGGTTATCGGCTATAGCATGTACGGGCTGAGTTTCCTAGCTGTATACAACACCCATTACGCCACCACAAGGGGCATCAGTGACACATGACTGATCCAGATAGATGATACTACATCTACCATACGGCCATCACACCATGTATGGCAGGGGTGATATGTGTAGCTATGTGGACAGGGCTGCATGGTATGGCAGGAGTATGGCACAGGGATCTGTCCAGCATGTGGCCATCCTAGTCGTAGGACAGTGGTTGTCCATGACGTATGTCTTTCAGATCAGGCTATGGACATGTAGCATGTCTAACAGCATAGTGTCGCATATGTTTGTATGCAAGGTGGATAGCATGCTGTATACTGGAGGTGAGTATTGTGGAGGCTGGTATTGGCCATCCACGCATGGGCCCTACCCCTGGTGGGTGATGTGTATTCCAATATTGGTCACACAGGTGCTGTGTATGCCTGTCCAATGATCTCTGTGCACATGGATACCACCCTGTCATGTCATGGGTACCTCAGATGACTACCTAAAGGGCCAGAGAGATATCTCCAGCTCAGGGAGGTGTACTACACTACACTACACCATCCCTAATACAGTGTCCATACTGTTGACCACAGCCTAGGTGTTTCCTAATGGGTATGGGGGTATTCCCCTACTGGTGTCATTGCTGATATCATCCACCAGAATGTGCAAATATGTCACACACATCACACACACAGCCCATTCTGTATGTTGTTCACAACACTGTGACAACAATTGCCCATAGGTCATGGCCATTCACATCATCACATACACAGATGGCTGACATTTGTCTGTGTGGTATGGGCTACAATGCGGGTGGGGTACAACACATTAACCCTGGTTTACTGTAGCTGACACTGTGTGATATGCACATGTCACTGTAGCACCTTTGGTAGTTGTGAGTCTGTCAACAGGCCACTAGTAGAACACTCCTGTGACATACACAGGCATCTGTAGCCGAACATCCATACTGTCTTGTATATCTGTACTGCTAGCATCTACATTGATAATGGTTCATGAACCTGCAGACCATACCCGGCAGTGTTCTGATGCGGTGCCACCAATCATGACTGTTGTCAACACATATGGGTTGATAGTATACAACATCCTATCTGTAATGTGTGGGCATGCTCAGCACGTCTTCAGAGCTTCTTGGCACATTATGTGCTACTGCTTAGTTTAGCACCCATTTCACACCAGTCCTCACAGGTACACTGTCTGTCCATACATTTCCAGCTTGATAACTGTACAACAGCTGTCGTACACACATCACTCACATACCTCGTGAGACATGGTGGTTTCCACGGCCTGTCCACCTGCCACGTACCACTTATATACAGGCATGTCCAACTGGCATGTACCAGTGCTATTGCCTGTCACTATGATGACTATGTTGTACATGTGGCAATAGAGCTATTCTCATGTCCACAGTCAATGCACACCTCCCAACATACAACAGTACAGCCTGTGGGGGATGCACATATGCAGCCCTGCTGGTGGTTATACTGTCACCAACCTTGACTACACCTGACAGTCATGTGGGGTTGTGCAACATTGGCAACGCACCCCACACATCACATGGTCCCACATGATCCCCACCACAGGCCACACATACAGAGACCCCTTGTACAGTACCCCTCCATACTCTGTGTGGGCACCAACAACAGCCCACATCGCCAAACACAACCACACCAACCTGTAGCCCACAGACACGTGTGCCCATCACATACAGCCAATGGGGTGTCAGAATATACTCAACACACCTGTCTTAGGTGACTGTCAGCAGTCACACTGCTGTTCCACTCAGCAGGCTACACAAGGCAATAGTCACTTACATCCTGCTGTCCAGTAACTGGTTCTGCAACATAACCTATGCACGCATGCCACAAGTCAGCAGGTATGGTGTGACTCCCCTTCCATGTTTGTGTGACAGACGTTGTCACTCAGGGCACAGACTACGTGTGCAGGGTCATGCAATAGCCCACCAGTGTTGTCACCCTGCTGGTGTGGTCCACGCCCTGGGAAGCATTTTGCGTTCATCCATACCTGTTACCACTGTACTATGAATGACTGTGTCACTCCCAACAGTTGTCCCTGCTTCTGCTGTCATTCCACAGGCATCTAGTATATGTCCACTTCGACAGACCCAGCCAAACAACATGATGCTGTGGCACAGTTGACCTGTACCTGTAAGCCATGGGAGTATGGATCACATGTTGGTCTCTTGTTGCTTTTATACTGCCTGTCTTGCACAGTGCCCAATAACAGTCACCACCAGAATAGGAACAGGCTAGCGAAGCATGTGGTCATGTCACACAATGCTTGACATTATCCTCTGTGATGCACACAGGCAAGGCACACCTGATACTGCACCACTGCAATATCTCTGCAGTGACTGAGACCTACCTCTTGGCTCTGCAGAGCACACCTGCATTGACTGGGTATAGACAGACCGTACCTCTCAGGCATGTACCTGGACTGGCACACCCACAGCTGAGGTGTCCTCATATTCCACTATGTTGTACACACATCTTGGCTGGTTACTTCGCACAATGCATCACAGGTGCTCCATGTGCATATGACTGTGTCCGGAACTACTGCTGCTACTAATGTGAGACTGACAGTAACCCACACCTAACTGTGATAGCCGCACATGTACTGACACATTAGGTGTACACTGTGCGTGAGTCATAACCTCTGCTCAGCTGGTTCAACCCATAAACCACCTCAAAGACCAAGAGTATCCTTAACATGGACACTACCAACATGTGACTGCTGTTCAACACCTGCGGTTGTCCCCTCATTGGTGGAATCCGAACATCTGCTACCCACCCTTGTTAGCCACATACCGGCACCACACACTCCACGGCATACACAGTAATTGAGTACTACAACACCAACTACAGATGTCGTATGACAGCGGTAGTTGTTGTCGTGACACACGTGCAGGTGGACAATGGACATGCAAACGCTGAGACATACCCCAGTGCACTTCAATAGCACATACACGACAATGTGGTTCATGCTATTCCACACAGAGCCATGCAGGTACACACCAGAATACAGACAACACTCTGGGGGTGCAGTCCCACGGACATACTTTACAACAACAGGTAGGGGCTGTTACACAGTGGTGTACATTCCCATGGGTGGAGTGTCTCACTAGTCAGCCTCAGTAGGGCCACAGGATCCCATATCACATACACCATAACTAGCTACATACACATTACTGCGACCCATTCCAGATGTACCACAGGGCATTTTGGTGGCATGTCAGTAGTCGTATGCAATAGCCACATCTGCTCACACATACAACTGTCACTCTGGAACATGACAGTAATAGGTGATGTTGGCAACATCCTGTCTGATGGCTTCATTGATAACATTACACCCTCTCACTCCCTGCAGGGCCACATTCCTTGCAGGTACGTTGCGGTGTACCTGCACTCACACCTACACAGTACTGACCTGCACTCTATATGTCCTAGGACATAGGCCCCTTGTCACCCTGCAATATCCCAGGCTGTGATGTCCACAGAACTCTGAACAGCATTTCTCCCCACTGGGACACCATATTCAATAATAGACTTGTACCAGACTTTGTGGCCCCTGACTGGCACCCAGCAACTGTAATAATCCTCACAGGTGGCGCCACACTACATGACTGGGACTATTGCCTTACACACCTCACTGGTCTGTTATGCACGGCTATAGGGCACATAATCCTGGACATCATTCGTCGGGTCTCTGTTGTGACCCAGTCCTTTGATGCCAGCTGGGTTGGTCTTGTTGGGGCCACAGCATGCCTCTTACACCTGTTGAACACCTTTCCTACAGTTGCCAGAGTTGTTGATGATGACATGGGTGTCCACACAGCCTGCATTGTCCTCTCGCTGCCATTCAGCACCGTTCTCCATTCTGGTATTGACTACATACACATCCACCTGCACATCACAACATATGTCTCCGGATGTTATGCAATGTGGCTAATGGACGGGACATGCACACACTGCGGGTGGCATACCAAATCACATACTGCAATCCAGTTACACTTGGCTTACCACAGTCCTCAGTCATGGGGCCCTCATGTTCGGTATATGCTTCCCTGAGGTACAGGCTACCACTGAGGGGACTTCCCTGCCTAGCTTTACAGACCACTGCATACCCAGCACCATTGTTGCTCCACCAGCTGATACAGACCCCATTCATATGGGTGTCACTGTGACAGATACCGATATGAACATCTTGGCCTCTACCTGCATGACACTTGGTGTGTACACCACCGTTGCAATACACCATCCTCCCACTGGTTATCACATAGGTGTTATTCCCCTACATACATGTTGCATTGTACATGTGTGTAAGACACATGTATGTCGCACACACTCCTGTGATTACCACATTGCCACTGTGGCATGGATATCCTTCTACATGTTCACACGTGTCTGTCCTGGGTGTGTTGCTGGTACATAGGCACCCATTGTACCTCTGAACACCGGACGTATACACACATCCATGGGTACAACACCCCGCGTAGGGTGTACCTTACACAACAGCTTTACATACCCCAACATTAATATGCGATGATGTTTATTGAGCTACACCTGGTAACGTTTGTGGCTTATGTACAGACACCACATCTGTACACATTTTCAGACTACATACTCAGGGGTGACGTCTGCTGCACAGACATGGCCCATGTCTGCAAATATGTTTACGGATATACTCCGCATACACGACATACACAATAGCCACTATGACCATGATGCTCATGGATATGTGCACACACGCGACTGTGTGTGGCATGTGCTTGGGGGTTGCATTCCCAGACCAGACACTCACCATGCTTTGGGACATGTTTCCTATGTACATCACGCATGGACAGTCAGTAGCAGTTGCTTGCTGGATGGTGGACACATGTACGCCAGGGATCACTGCAGTGGCTGTACTGTGCAGTGATGCAGGTTACGCATGGCTCTTCTGTTCACAGGACACTACCCTGGAGAGGTGCCACTGGTGTACACACTGTAGTTGTTGTTACACATTGGCTTGCCAGACTGCATGGTACACCACTATGAACCTGTGCAGCTAGTACATGTCCTTTGTGCATGGTTACTGGTATAGCCCTTCCAGTTAGATTGGCTGTCATGCTATTACAATGTCCCATGACTACGGGCCATATGTCTACTGTTATTGTACACGCCAATCATGTTCATGTTTGTCTGTCACATCTCTTCCGCTATTCTAGTATGGGAGTAATGTTTGCATCCTTTGCAAATGCACAGAGTGGAGTACATAGTTATTTCATCATAACTGTTTATACATATCTTAATAACATAGTACTTACATCACTATATGGTACCTTTGTTATGCATCATGTGCCTGTTCTCCTGTGTAACATATCTGACGTATCAATCTACTGTACTATACATTACACATGTTTTACATGGTATCCCATAATTCAACCATTACTTGCACAGAGGGTCCACCTTAGACATGTCATTGATGTTATATGCACATACACATGTGTACTGTTACAGTATATCTACATATACTATCCCCTGTTATGGCACGTACTTATTGGACATACCCTGCCACTGACGGCAGGTCGTATGACATTGTTCTGTTTAACGCCGTCATGTTGCATCCCTTGTGGTGTCTGTGCTGTTTACCGTGTGGCCCACTGCTGGACGCACATCTTCTACAAGCATTGGTACGATCAGCGAGACATCACTACATCATCACTACATAAATACCATTCCCCACTTTATGCATGGCGGACACTGCTAATTACTGCAAACCAGGCTATGCATACACTGACATTACGTAATTCAGAACATACTATACATACAGTTAAGTGTTATACATACCTTGATATCGCTCTGGTGTTTCGTCTCTATCTCGCTCCTCTGTATCACTCTTTCAACTGTTATACGGTATGAGCATACAGTTTGCATATCTGGAAAGTCATCCTTATATACGTCTATACCTGCAACATGTGGTTTATTGCCACCAATTGGTGGTCCTGTGTGACTAATTACATGCACTTCAGCTGTGCAGCTACTCCATTCACCAATTACATGGTAGCAGTGGGGTATAATTGAATTCTCCACCTGGGCGTTGGCCATTTGCCGTGCCTTCAGGGAGACGGCCTGTATTGTGCTTTGTTGTGTGTAATTGCAAATGCTTTGTGTAGAGCCAAGTCTATTTTCGGGTCATGTCCCCCGTGGACTGTGTGTGATTCTACCTGTGACTGTACCTATCATCCCACCCGTCTGATACAGGACTATTGCAAACACCTGTAACATCACCGTTTGTTCTGTTATACGACGGATACAATTTTGCATGGTGCCTTTAAATGTCTCTCACAAGGTATGTCAACTGTTCAGCAGATGTAATTGACTAACTAGATGTCTGGGCTGTGGTTACAGTCTGTATTGCTATTTTTTATAGTGTGGGGGATGTAGGCAGGTGTACGTAGCATATACGGTTTTGTGGGGCTTGTAGTAGTCCATATATATGTGTGTGGGCCCCTTCCCTAATTATAGTGCTATCACTTAATAGACTTCTATTACGGGAATTTACTATGGGCCGTTGTTAATTGTTTTCAATATGGTATGCAGGTGCGGTTGATACTTCCATACCTCCAGATGTACGGTGATATATGCAGAGATATTTGTAAATGAATGCTATCCCGTGTATGTCTGCCCCAGATATTTGCTGTCATTGCAGTGGTGTTGGTGTCAGACCCTCTGTCACATGGCTTGCCACCTTTTCATATGGCCATAGTTGGACACTTGCGGGTCACACAGTGGTGTTTACAGGCTGACATATGGCCATGGTCAGTACACAGGATAGCACATACTTTTATCCTCATTACAAAACTATTGTTCTTGGTCCTTCACTACGTGTCGGTTTGCATGTAACATTTCCATTTCTTACATACAGGTATGAGTATTTCCTGCAACTATTGCATATTATGTGGGACATAGTAATGTCCTTCACTCACGGACAGTTGCCCTTTCTAATGTTTCATGTCAGGACACACCTGCCCAGGGGGTGCCGTCCCTCCCGATGTGGGACAGGTGTTTACCACATGCCTACGGATAGCTATACCTGCACCTACCGTAGTCATCTACCTCCGAGTTGCCACCTACAGACACACTATGCGGACACACACGACACACTTTAGTCACAGGGGAACACACATGGCACCCTCATCACACACATACACAGGCTACATCACACACAACCACAGTTGTACACGGTACCTAAATGGTCCGTACCACTGACAGCGGTGACTACATGTCCTTACTATCATCCTATTGCTCACGGTTCTACTGTTCCAGTACTGTGTTCTTTCTGTCTGTCATCCTCCTGGTTATGCATGTCGATGTGTGACACGTTCCATAGTTGGCGGTATCCTGTTTATTTGTACCTCAAAGGTGTTTCAAATGTCGTCGACCTATCTATATATTTGCAGATGCCAGTGACCCCTTGTATATCGACATATATCACACTATGGCCCTTTCTATCTGTATTATATATGTGTAGATGTATATATATATATGTGTATATATATATATATATATATATATATATATATATATATATATATATCTGTATGTATATATATATATATATATATATATATATATATATATATATATTTATATACATATCTCGGACAGGGGTGGTGACAGGCATGCTACGCCTTTCATTGTGTGTTTGTCAGTGTATACTGTGTTTCCTAGACTCCGCATGTTTGTGTCTGTACCTGTCACATTACACACCTGCCATAGGTTAAGATTACCTCCCATCCCACCTTGCGAGGGACAATCCCTCTTTGTGCAGTTGTGTCCCGTGAAATATTTGTGAACATAGCAAATGTCCTGCGACTTTGGGACAAACATATTCCCTATAGTTTATGTCATTGTTGCATGTCACCCTTATTCTGTATCTGACCCACCTACATGTTACAGGACACTGAACACGTACCTGCGACCATTACTAAACTATAAGCTTTTTATCTATGCAAAACACTGTTGTTCTGGTTTTCATCCTGGCCAGGTGTGTGTCGTCCTGCTGACATCTGGCGTATGTCCCACATTGATCATTTGAACTGTGGTAACCCTACCATATGTACATCTTGCCTAGCAATAGTGTTGGGTGATTGTGTACATGACTGCCTGTTCCACTCCTGGCAGTGGTCGTTTTACCCTTCAGAGCAGGCGCTATTTGTTCAGGGGTGACTAATGCTGGTGTCACCTGTTCTGTACATCATTGACCATGATCTGCGCAGTGTTCAGTGACACTTAGCCCTGTTTCATGCATATCCGTATAGTCGTATTTAAACATCGCTTACCAGCTGTGGGCAACGCTTATCCTCGCTAACGTGTGCTACACACATTCTGATGACCTGCATCCGGACTGCATTACCCGTGCCATTGGGATTATGTTACATCCCTTGCGGGACGTGGGACCGGGAAGATCCACGACAGTCCCTGCATGTACCACTTGGACATCTGGGGGTTGTACACGAATTATGTAAATTTGTATGTGCAGTACACTACAGCAGTTACTCCACACTACACCCACATGGATGACTCCATTAGTTTACAACTTGATGGGTCCGGTTAATGGTATGTCCATGTGATGTTTACTGGCTGCACTCCAGCACTGGGTATGTCTATCACAATTAGGTACACCCGATAATTTGCTACACCTTTATACGGCCGTGGATGCAGCATGCCAGATTGACTAATGCCTGTCATGGGTAAATCCCCTGCCTTGACACTACATCCATGATTACATTTTGTGGAGCCCCTCAGTAATGCGGCGGGTAATCCATGGTGACTGTGTATAGGACAGTGCTTACACACATGTGCTCCTGCAATTGCCTCTGCTCCAGTATGCGACAGTTGCTTACTCGATGTTGTGGCGACGGGTGTCACTGTTTGCCCCGTTTGGTGTTTTGCCTCTGACAATTGGGTGTGTACCTACCGATGTACCTGGGAACCTATACACACAGCACTGACAGATGCTGATGGGCGCATCTACTGTTCAGGTGTTGACAGTTCCGTGTTCCCATGGCTGTTGCGTGTACAATGTTTGAGGGCTGCCTATGTAGGATTCCACAGTGGGCCACCTATACATCACAATTTACAGGTAGTCGTGTTTGTGTGCCATCGATGTTACTGTGTGCAGGTGGGGAGGGGTGTCAGGTGGGAGCCTACACTGTCAAGGTATGTGCTATACGTTCCCTCTTTGCCAAGGTGTAGGCATATTGGGCACACCTCCGTCTACCTACTGGGGCTGGCACAGTGTGTCCATGGTCTGGATCCCTCTGTGCCTGTGTTGGCCTTGGCACTTGCGGTGGGCTGTGAGGCCCTCCCCCATTATGACCCTGCTGCAGATGTTTCCACAGGATCATATTATGTAGCATGGCACATACTATGAAGATGTGGGCACACGTGCCTGGAGAGTACTGCAAGGCTTCACCAGATGTGTCCAAGCACCGGAACCGTGATTTCAGCATCCCGAACACATGCTCTATGATGATTCTGGTTTGTGCGTGTGCCTCATTATGGCATTCTTGCATTGGTGTGTGTGCATTTCTGATGGGGGTCATCATCCACGGCTCCAGTGCATAGCCAGCATCCCCCACAAGGTGACCTTGTGGGATGTCCCCCCTGAACACTACCAAAAAATGCTCAACTGGTAAAAACAAAGAAATTGTGTAACTAGAAACAATGAGAGCAAGCTGCAATTATTCAAAACGAAGACTGTTTAATGTAAGCGCTTTCAGCTCGGTCACTACCAAGCCTTCATCAGACAAAACAGTACACCAAAGTCAATTAAAATTTATATAGTTGACTTGATTAAACCTTAATTGATCCTTAAAGCAGTGATACTGAAAAACATACATAATAGCACAATATTACTTTAACACTAGAATATATAATCAATCTACCGCTCGAGGAAATCAAGGTTAATTATATATAAAAAATAAGAAAAAATGGATAAATATATATATCTCATTTCTATAAATATATATATATGAAATATGACAATTATTATATACCAACTAACAACCTAGTATTTTAAAATAATAATATAACTTTTAGAACTTTACAAATGTTACCAAGATGGTAAATTTTACCATTGTCAGGCTAAGGGGAATTGATGTTAAAAACCCCGATAGTCAACCCATGTTATAAAACATTATATAATAAAAATCTACAGTATTAGTTGTTCGATTTATCTATTCAATGATAACAGTTTTAAAACACATTAATGGACAAGGTTTCATTTAAACCTGGGAGTGAATGGGCATTTGTAATAATCTGCCATTTCAACTCATCTAATTCAAGCTTTAACTGCCAGGGACCTCCTCTGATGTCTATAGATCTCTGTTGTAAAATAATGAACTTAAACGAATGAGAAAGGTTTTGGGCAATATGTTTTGCAAGAGCATTGTTAGGATTTTAAAATACTAGGTTGTTAGTTGGTATATAATAATTGTCATATTTCATATATATATATTTATAGAAATGAGATATATATATTTATCCATTTTTTCTTCTTTTTTATATATAATTAACCTTGATTTCCTCGAGCGGTAGATTGATTATATATTCTAGTGTTAAAGTAATATTGTGCTATTATGTATGTTTTTCAGTATCACTGCTTTAAGAATCAATTAAGGTTTAATCAAGTCAACTATATAAATTTTAATTGACTTTGGTGTACTGTTTTGTCTGATTAAGGCTTGGTAGTGACCGAGCCGAAAGCGCTTACATTAAACAGTCTTCTTTTTGAATAATTGCAGCTTGCTCTCATCATTTCTAGTTACACCATTTCTTTGTTTTTACCGGATGTCCCCCCTGACAAATACCTGATACAGCTGTGAGGCATGCCAGATATGGGAATCGTGGTAGCTTCCAGGGCTGCCAGCACACACATCCATGATAATGCCCTGGGCATTGCACATGACCTGGCAGTTGATGGAGTGGATTCCCTTGCGGTTTATGTAGCACCTACCATACTCACCGGGTGGTGACTTAATTTGTATGTGCATGCAGTCTATCGCACCCAGTACCTCCGGGTAGTTTGCCACATGGTGGAAGTGACGCATATTGCTGGCCAACTCCTCCTGCGTTCGGGGGAAGTGTATATGCTCATTGGCATGTGGTAACATGGCATCCAGGAACTGGTGTAGTACCCTGGATGCCGATGCCTGTGAGATCCCCATTATATCTCCAGTTGGCCTTTGAAAGGTACCTGTGGCTAGTATTCGCAAGCTTACACATACCTTTGTGTCCACTGGGATGAGTTCCCCTCTGTTGTTTCTGGTTCTCAGGCGTGGCCAGCACAGCTCTACTATTTGCTGTAAGATGTCCCTGTCCACCCTGTAATGCTCTACTATCTCCAGATCATGTAGCCCCTGGTAGGTTACCCTTGGTCTGAACACTCTTCTCCTCCTCCGAGGCCTACGGTGGTTGTCGGCATCATCCTCCGCAACACCGTCGGTCTGTAATACATGCTGATGAATCACAGCTATGGCAGCTCCCAACATGTACATTTTAAAAGTTCCCCATCTGTTTACACCTATGGTGCGGTGTTTGGGAATACACAGGTGTATGTTGGGTGCTTTCACACTTTATACTGTTCTGCTGTGAACACTGATGATGTCATGATCGTGGCTACAGGGTATCTTCTGTGTTTTATTTGCAAAACCGCTATTGTGCTGCCTTTGGTGTTGCATAACATTTGGATGCCGTGATTACCTCCTGCCCTTCCGTTTACATTTGTGCACGTTACACCTACCATTTGCTGGCATGCATCCAGCTGCCTGCTTTCATTTGTACTTTACTAGACCTGGCTTATCTTGCGTAATGTGTGCTATTGCCGATCTACTGTGGGTTTGCTTTGCTCTGCTATGCCAGTTCTCCTATCTTTGCATTCCGGGTCCCCCACACCTTTCTTTGCAATCCTATGCCTCCCCTATCCTGTTTTTCAGGGTTCTGCATGCAGGCTTGTCTACTGCCGTCGATTGGCCGACGTGTGTTGATTGGTGTTAATTTCTCATTACTATGCCATTTACCCTGCTTCGGCATTTCCTTCTTTTCTTCCCATGACCTTCCTGTTTGTACTACTGTTCATGGCATGTGCATCTGCTTATCGGGTTTCGGGCACGAGTTCATCCCCGTACACATGCGCTTTTGGGCACCATGTGTGCTCTCAGCTAAATGGTTCTATACCCTCCTCCCCACCCCTGTCCTTCAGCTTTGCTTAGCAATGGCCAGGCCAGATTTGCATTGCTCTAATGTGCTTACTGATACGGTGGCACACCCCTCTGCTGATGTCATGTATCACCTTTGATACACTCCTCGGTGTTATAGCGCTGCACCATTGGGTACATCCTTAATCTGGCGGGACGTTTGCGATTCAGTATTACCTGCCTCACTTGCATGGCATTGACTTCTAATTCATAGTTACAGCGCCAAACACTGTCGCGGGCCCCTAGCAACCCTTGCGCCTTGCTTATGGTGGGCCATGCCTACCATTGCATATTATGGTGCAATCCTGATTTGTCTTTCATTGCGATTTTCTGTCATTTATATATATTTCCTTTGTATTCCTGTTTGCACACACATGCCCTGTGGTTGTACTGTGCGTTACTGTGGACATGACATTAAATGTTGTTTTTTAGGTGTTGTGCATCTTTTCTTGTGCCATTGGCTGTGTATTTCTCCATTGGCATATGTTAACTTTGTAATACATGTGTGTGGTCCGCTTCCATAACTCCGATGTTCTGTTTGGGAATATGTAAACCGTGTTTTTTGGTTTACATTTCCATGGGCTTGCGCTACACCTGCACCACTTCGTGAATCGCTGTATGCCTTCATTAGCATGGTGCGACACTGCACATGGGGTGATTTGCATCCCTATGCTGAGGGCTGCGTAGCTCTGGCATACGCCGGTAGTGCACGTGGGATTAGTTCGTACCTGAATCGCTCGGCGGACATATTTGGCGTTATGCCGCCTACGTTATGCCTGCGCCTGGCACAAGCTTCATGAATCCAGGGGAATGTCTTTAAAAATGTCCATCTGCCCAACCTAATCCTGGAAAGATATTACTCTTGTAAATTGCTCCTTAGTCTCTGCTCCTCTGTGAATTCCACTAATTTTCAACTTTCATTTAATTTACCAACTAGCTATTCTACCTCCTGTAATCCTGTTATGTGTACCTAAAAGGTATTTTTTATATTTCTATTTTACTTAATATTGTATCTTTGTTGCTCTGCTAATATGACATGTTAGTCTTCAGTAGAGTTTGAAACTATACTGTCACTGAGAATTGACATATATGGGTTGCAAATGTGGAACAAAATGAAGTCAATTTAATAATTTAGGGCTTCTGAGTTCAATGGAGATGAGTCAAGCTGTATGTATAATGCTCTTCAGCTGTTTTTGATAATAAAATGGGCTCAGGGAAGTAGCTATACCTAGTTTTTTGTGGCCAATTTTGTTAGCACTCACTGACAGCAAAGCTATATATGCTTTTTTGGTGTAACAGAATGACCATTTCCCATGTTCCCTTCAAAGTAAGTTATGAGAAATACAAGAATGGTGTTTGCCAAGAAATTGCATTACAGGTGCAATGACATTGCTTGGGTGAATGTTACATTTAGGTGCATGTACATACCAGTAAATGTTACTGAAGGGTCATTTGATGAAATATTTCATTCTGGCAGTTGTGCATGTATCATTTTACTGAACAGGTCGCTTGGGGGTGGTTGCATAAACTAGCAAATGTTGCTGAAGTGTTGGTGAAATATCTCATTTTAGTTATTGTGCATACCTCAATATCTTACTGAAGTGGTTGCTTGGGTGAATGTGTCATGCTGCTGCATGTTTATACCTGGACAAACTAATGAAGATGTTTCTTGAGGAAATACTTCTATGTGCATCAGGGAAGTGGTTGTGCATACACGATCACTGGGCAACATAGTTATCATGCACATTTTAGCTCTGTCCTTCTTTATCCCACATAAAACTGATGATGTCTGCAGAAAAGGTTATAAATTACCCTTAATAAAGCACGATAATTATAGTTATAGACTTATTTCCCTTCAGAAAATGTTTAGTAAGTCACATTAGTTTACTCCATCAATATCTCAAGTTAACAATATTAAAAGTATCCCTGATTATGTTGAAATGTTGGACTGGTGGATAACCGGAACAGTGCTGATAAATATATCCACACATTCTGTATGTGTATTCTGATTTAGTCTTTCTACTGTGCCCACATCAGACAGCTGGATTGTTTCTTAATGGTTTTCCTTGTATGAATGAATGAATTGACAGGGCACAGCTTGGAAGTGGATGACATGATGGTAAAGAGGAGATTCATGACAGTTTGGGTAATACAAAGGCATGGATTAATCAGATCGTGTAGATATTTCTGACTTTGTGTGTCTGACTCATGTACAGTTTGGGTGAGAGGAAGGGCTAAGTGAGACATAACAGTATTACTGATTTTACACGAATTGCAGCATTGATCAACCAGATATTTTGGGCAATATTTCTTCCTTTGTCACTTATGTGTTTGATTCTAATCAGAGGGATGGCTCGGTGAGATAAATGTTGTTATTGCTTTTGCACTAATTCTTACATGGATCAACCAGTTAGCTTAGATATTTTTGAGGTGTTATTTATGTGCCTCATTGTAACCAGTGGGATAAGTCAGGGAGATTAATGCTACTACTTGTAGACTAATTCTGGCTTGGAGCAACCATATATTTTGGGCAGTACTTTTGACTTATCTAGAACATAGGTGAAAGGAATGACTCGGTAATATAAATGTTATACTATGTCTATACTGACAGATGGAATGATTCAGTCTTACATTACACCTGAACCAGGAATATAATGAATGTTTGCTCAACAGGTTATGTGCAACAATTATCACCTTTGTCTGAGCATGCAGAACCTTGCAGTAATAAAATGCAGCTCATTATCACATTACTACTTTACAATGTGTGCAGTCACAGTACAACAATGAGTCATTATCACTTGTCAGGTAAAACCTCCATCAGCTGCCACTGTTATTCACATTAGTAAAAGTTATTATCACATTGATGAATGCATGTACCAGGTTTTGGTTTCTGTATATGTGGAGTCATTCAGAAGCCTTCCCTCCCCCCTAAGTTCTTTTTCCCAATTATTTCTGTTATAAGATACCAGTGAAGGTATCCATTGTGGTTATATGGTTCATATACTCAAATTATGAAAATTATAATGATTTTCATATTTTGTTGAGTACATCTGCTAGGGAACTTGTCAACATGCTGAGTAAAAACCTCATTTTAAAATGGTAAAATTAATATCTGTATGCTGTACACAGACCTAGGTTATGAAATTCATTATATGTTTTTTCATATTTTGGTAAATAACTGTGGAAGGGAGCATTCCAACATGTTAAGTAACACCTAATTTTGAAGACAGTATTAGTACATACAAAATGATAAAATAACTGTTTTGATATGCTGTACACATGCATACATAGTTTGTTTATGACTTAGGTTATGAAAATGATGACTTCATATTTTGGTAAATAACTTTGCTAGGGAGCATGTCATTGTGTTAAGTGATACCTCATTTTGAAAACAGTATTAATAGTTACAACATAGTAAAAGAACTGTGTCTGTATGTTGTACACATGTACAGATATTAAAGTTTGTTTAGGACTTAGGTTGTGGAAATTATGATTTGTTTTCATATTTTGGTAAATAACTTTGCAAGGGAGCATGTCAGTGTGCCAAGTAATACCTCATTTTGAAGACAGTGTTACTCCTTACAACATGGTAAAAACTGTGTCTGTGCACTGTACACATGTACAGATATCACAGTTTGTTTAGTCTTGTATGAATGTGAAAATTATACATTTACAATACTTATTATTATGCCCATATGTTTGCAAGGAAGCATGGTGATGACATAAATGATGCATCATTTTAAAACTGACATTGAGAGAGGGACAACTTCTACACTGATATGTAGCCTCTGTCTGTTACAGGTGATAAGATATCATGCTTTGTTTATTTATCAATTATGAGAAATATTATATTAATCATATTTCTGTGAATATCTCTGTAAAGGATCATCACACAGTAATGGTTAAGGTATCATTTTAAAGCTGACATTCATACAAACAAATAAAATACAAATTATATCAGTCTACATGGTACATTTACCAAGATATGCTTTGTTTTTCCAACATCAGTAAAAAATATGCACAATATCAGCATTCCTTGCCAAATATTTAATAATAACTTTGATACACACTGTTAATGTTTACACTGTTGGAAAGATCATTGTCTCTTGAACAACGTTTGCATTTACATTTTTAGTCTAGCTCTTATAGTTAAAGAGTTATGAACATTTGTTTTCTGTATGGTATTAGAAATGCATTTTCTGAAAATGAGCTCAGGCTGCACTGTTGTTCCTGTGGTGGAATTAAGCAGGCAGCTTTTTCTAAGCTGCTCTGGAATGAATGAGTTAAGGATCTTCCTATAGCTCAAACAGGCATTATGCTTTATGCAGTGGACTGATTCTGCCTGGTTTACCTGTCTGACATTAATGCTGCCATTAACTTCAACAACTTGATTAGCACACATTATCCTTTTGCATCTGCCGAGTTGAGTAGAATAAGGAGAATGAGAACACTTTGGACTATTGTACCAATACCATACAAGTACTTTACATTCTTACTGACCTAACATCTCATCATACTAACCATCTATAGGTCTCAACACCTGCCCTCTCTCCACTCTTAGGGTGGACTCTTATCTTTTTATTTTTATTTCCTAGCACAGTAGACTATACTTTGAATACATTTGTATATACTAAGTGTCAATATTTAATCTTCAGTTTTTTTATTTATTTTTACATCACTGGTGTTTTTACATCACTGGTGTTTCATCATGCTTTATTGTATCCTATGTATTCCACTACCAAAGTGTATGTATACATGCTTTTTTAAATTACAATTGTACTAGTGTTTTACTTGATATTATTTAACTCTCTGGAGCTTTTCTCCCTGGGCCTCCATTGAAAATGGGTATGTATTACCCAGTTAGACTTTCCAGGTAAACAAATGTCAATAAATGAATAAGTAAATAGTTTGCAAAAGGAGAGGGTTAGTAGGGATGCAGCACAGAAAGCCTGTAAGACCTGCAAGACAGTATATGATGTAAACTACAATAACACAAATCATGTCTTAAGAAACAAATGGCAAGTGGCAATACAAACAAAGACCACTAAACACGAAGGAATTAAATACATTATTTATTTATTATTACACTTCCCTGACTCTGACCTATCCACTCTATCTGCAAGGGATTCATTAGTGGAACACCTTGCTAGCATGTCTTCCACAACCTCCCCCCAAGAGAAGGCCCGCAGGCAGACTTTCATCATTACTTCCATTCCCACACCAGCTCCAACAAGTGCCAAATCAGACATGGTTTACCGGAGTCACAGTTAGAGCTTTATCCGTCTGCATCAATTGATCTGGCACTAGGTCTTCTCCATTTAGCTGCCCTTCCATCATTATATCAATATATGCAGTCAGAATTGTTTCCATGGTGCCCTTTCATTTTAAGTATATGAAAAAGTTCCCTATAAAACAGCAGAAGGCTGACTAGATTTCCCCTATGTTGTAAAATACTGAATACCACAAATCATCGTTAATGTCTTTAACACATTTAATCAACTATACCTCTGAAATATGGAAATTGAATTCATGAAAAAAATCATGAAATTGTGCCTATAATTCTATACACCAACAACATAATTATCCTTGTCCTAAAGTATATTGTATAAGTGAATTAGTGCTTCATTCAGAACAATATGTCAGCATGCAGAACAGATTAAATATTAAATTATCTGGGTCCTAATTTAAGTTAATTTTGAAAGGGCTTTTACCCTGGGAGGGCGAAGGTCAATTTTCTTGTTCTGACTTTCAAAAAAACATATGAGAAGGAAGAGACTTAAAAAGGAAAGAGAATTTGTTTAGGGATAGATCTTGTGAAGTTTTCCCCACTCCTGGCAAGAGAAGCAGACATGAATAAGGTGACTGTCAAAGGAAAAATATACTTTAAAAATGATCAAAACATGGTAGGTTCAGGTTAAGGCACTTTAATCTTGCAGCAAGGAGACAAAAATGTGCTATTACAGAGTTTGTCTAACTAGAAACAGGAAATACTTTCATTTTTATACATTCTCTAACTAGACATGGCCTACCAAGCTGACGTAATAGATTACCAGCTTTTTCATCATCATCTGTTGACCATCATTCTCATGAATTTCTGCTGATTTATCAATTTTTGTGAGAAACTTCCTGAGGAAAACAACATGGCCTTGATTACTACCAGTTAGATACATGTTATGTTACTATTCAAGGTACTATGGCTAATTCAAGCACAATGCTAACAGTTCATTTCTCTAATAATCCTTTGTCTACTTTATCTCTAAGCTTCTGCAGCTGCACATGTTCTCATGCTTTGAACAGAGCTGATTGTCTAAAATCATTACATTTACAGAATATAGTATTTCTCATTCATTCGTTCCTGACCTAGCAGATAAGCACCTGCTTCTCAAGTACATTTCCAAAAGGCATAAACACGAATATTACTGTGCTAGCAATTACTAGGTCAGAGGGCATCTTGCAAGTTTCAGAAAGCATACTGCAGTTTTCAAAAAGCATCTTTTTTCAGTCTCATATGAAACTCAATTTATATATAACACAGTGCATGTAAAATAGAATGAAAAGCGTATTAATTCTTTTGATTATTAATTGGCATTAAGCATACTCACATTAATACATATTTTTCTAACATTTCCCTCCTTTTAATACTTTTTAATTCTATTTTCAAAAAAGAATAAACAGTTTGCTTCTTTTCCTAATCTCTTCCAATTAGGATTTGCAGTTAAGAAAATCATTCAGTTTAAACTTTTATGAAAGTGTTTCACATTCTAGCAGCTCTTCACATTCAGTACTTTGATACATAGTCTCAGATACTGATATATCTATGAATTCTTTGATTAATTTCTTCATGCAGGGGATTCCACAATAAACACAAACTCCTATTAGGAGTAATGCTACTCCAATGGCAATCAATATGTTCATTAGGATGGAACCCCACCCCCCCAAATACATTCTGGAAAAAGTCTGTCAGAGGGTTTGGGCCTGGTTTGGTCATGGCCGACACTTGCTGAATCACCTCGAGATGATAGTTAATCTCATGCTGATGATCAGGAATAAACGCACAGCATTCTTCTTTGATTAAAGCACACGTCCCACCCCTCGCCACTAGGATGAAGTCAAGAGCCATTTGGTTTTGGAGTACTACAGTTCTCATGGCATTCAGTTTATCAGTTATCAGTTCAAGAGCAGAAAAAGTCGCATTACTCATTACTTCGAGAAGTTTAGACAGTTTTTGCAGCTCCCAAATCGATTTAACTGCACCATATGCTGGTAATATACCTGCCCATGATATGACAGCATCACTCAAGTCCATGTGCGCAAGTTTGGTTCCCACATTACGATTGTCTTTCCAGCCTGCTTCGATCTGTCCCACTGGATTCTCAGGTTTCTTAACAGTCTTTTTGGTTACATCTCGGGTATTTTGAATACTTCTCTGAGGCAAAACTGCAGTGTGTCGTATGGCCGGGACCAGGTATCCCAAAAAACAACTGCCAGACCAATTCTCAGGTAACCATTTATATGCTTTTTTACCACACACAAAATAACAGTCCTCTACTTTAGTTGTTACTTTGTTATGAAATGACTGCCCTGCATTAAACATTTTCCTATCTATTACAGATAATTGTTTAAAAAGTACAGGATTACATTGTAACTGATCAAGAGTCTTATGCATAGATTTCAAAACTGAATTATAATCTTTACTACAAGATCCACCTAAATCATTTGCTTTTGTATAACATTTATACTGTACGGTGACATTACACTTGCTCCATCCCACTTGGATGGTATCATTTTTGTAAAGACATACAATTCCTTTTTGTTTTACAGGCAAATACAGTGCTACCTTATCATGTGCTTTAATAGCAACTGTGTAAAAAAACAGATTTTCCCAGGTCTCATTGACCCCTAGGGGGATAGCCACCATCAATAAACCCCCGTATGCTGTTGGTATGGCCGTGCAGACCCAGCAGTTTGAAACATTAAAAGTCTCAGCATACACACGTGTAATTGCCTGATAAGTGCTACAGTTCAGATGCCAGTCTATATTTGGCTCATTACGTTTAATCAGTCCAACTTTTGTGGCAGGAAAAAGGAGTGACCACAACAAAAAGAACAATGTAATTAGCATAGCTATCAAAATGATCATGCAAGGTTTTCTGAGGTTGCTCAATGTCTCTATTCACTCTGTACCTGGCCATTATGTTCTTGTTGTACAACAGTAACAAAGTTTTTGTCCAATTCAAAGTTCTTAACCAGTTTACAGTGTGTCAAATGAATCCAGGAAGCTCGCTCCGCGATCTTGACTGCAGTGGGTGTCGACAGTAGTACCTGTTACAGTTCTTCCCACTTCGGAGAACTCCAGTTCTTTTTCTTCACAATCTTCACCCAGACCCAGGTGCCTGGGGCTACTGGTGCTTCCAATTTCAGTTGCTCTTTATCTGAAACAGAATTTAACTGCAAAAGTTTGTTATTCAAAAATCGTCTCATATACCCTGCAAGTGAACTGTCAGCCTCTTGCTCTGCAGACATGAGAGGTTTCCACTGAGGTGTATAATATGCCCTCCCAAACAAAGTTTCAAAAGGAGTTAATCCCTTTGCATTTGGAACAGTTCTCATGCTCAACAGTGCTAGAGGCAAACAGTGCACCCAGTTCTTCTGTGTCTCACTCATCAATTTCCTAAGCTTATTCTTCAACACCCCATTATGCCTCTCAACTAATCCTGCAGATTGGGGGTGGTAGGCGCAGTGATTTTTTAACAATATTCCGAAATAACGACTAAGTTGTTGCACTGTTTGCTTCACGAAATGTGTACCATTATCACTATAAATCTTTTCTGGTATGCCAAATCTGGGTATAATTTCTTTAACAAGGACCTTTGCAACAGTAGCTGCATCTGGATTTTTAGTTGGAAAAGCTTCCACCCATTTGGAAAACATATCTATAATGATAAGGCAATACTTTTTATTCTCACATTTATTCAGTTCTATGAAATCCATACAAATAGTATGAAACGGATACAGTGGTGTAGGGAAACTCCCTTGCTTAGGCTTCAATGCCCCTTGTGCATGATGCTTGTTACAAACATGGCATGCTGCACAAAATTTTTTTGTGTAGTTTGTAAATCCATATGTTGTAAACACTCGATTCACTAACTGTACCATCCCCCCTGTTGAGACATGGCTCTGCCCATGGCTCAACAAAGCTGCATATCTAAACAAGTTAGATGGCAAAATCGGTTTCTTTTCCTTGGATATGTACAGTCCCCTTTCAAGGATTGCTCCTCATTTTATCCACTTCTGTTTTTCTACATTTGTAGTAAGTGTCCGTATTGTTATTAACATTTCTAAATCTAAAATCTCAGAGGGTTGTAATTCCTCACTCAAAAGAAAAGCTTCTGAGGCTGAAGCTGCCTGTTTTGCAGCTGTATCAGCCCGTGCATTACCTTTTGAAATTCTATCCTGTTGCTTAGTATGAGCTACGCATTTGCAAATAGCTACTTTTTGAGGTAACTAAATAGAGTCTAATAAATCTAAAATAAATTGCGCATGATTAATTGGTTTACCAGTAGATGTTATCATTCCTCTCTTTTTCCACTGCTGTGCAAAAACATGTACAGTAGAAAAAGCATACTGACTGTCAGTATAAATATTCACTTTCTTACCTTTTGCTAAGGTACATGCCCTTGTCAAGGCAATCAACTCTGCTGCTTGTGCAGATAAATTGTGTGGTAAAGATTTTGCTTCTAAAGTTTCAGTGTCAGAAACAACTGCATACCCCACTAGGATCTGTCCTGTAGGACCCCTCCTGCATGAGCCGTCCACATAGTATGACACCTCAGCATCATCCAAGGGAACATCTGTAAGGTCCTGTCTCGGTAATGTCTTTTGCTCAATCTCCTGCAGGCAGCAGTGTGGTTTGCCATCTGCAGGGGTTGGGAGCAAGGTTGACAGATTCAAAGTTGTACATCGTTTAATTGTCATATGAGGTTGGCTCAACAGTATAGTCATACAGGAAAGGTGTCTAGCAGGAGAGAGATATGCTACTTTTTCTTGCAGTAAAAAGATTGCGACTGCATGAGGCACTCTCAATGTGAGAGGGTGGAATAACACTACTGAGGCCGAAGCCTGCACTGCCATTGCAGCTGCAACTACCGCTTGTGCACAGTGGGGTAGGGACCGCGCCACTGTGTCTAACTGTGATGAATAGTAAGCTATGGGGTGTTGCTTGTCCCCATGTTGCTGCATTAACACTGATGTCATATAACCTTGCTTACAATCTACAGTTTGAAAAAATTGCTTATGATAGTTCGGTAATCCTAAAACTAAGGATGATGCTATCAGCTGTTTCAGCTTACAGAAAGCTGCTTTTGCTTCTGGTGTCCACTGTAATATATCCTGTGCTGCCATTGGCCTTTAAATATCAAATTAGTCAGTGGAGCAGATTCCAAAGCATAATTTGGTATCCAACTCCGACAAAAGTTAGTAGTTCCCAGGAAGGACATCATTTCCTTCTTGGTAGTTGGTCTAGGTGCTTGTAATATTGCTGTTTTTCTATCTTCGTCTAGTATTCTACCTTCTTTGGATATTACATATCCCAAGTACTTAACTTGTTTTCTCCAAAGTTGTAGTTTATTCTTGTTTACTTTGTGTCCTTGAGTAGCTAAAAACTGTAATAATGCTATGGTGTCCTCTTTACATTCTTGCTGGGTGGGGGCTGCCAGCAGAATGTCATCTACATAAAGTAAAATCTGACTACCTTTCGGTGAGATAAATCCCGCCAGGTTGCTTGCCATTTCTTGTGCAAATATTGTTGGACTTTCACAATATCCCTGTGGTAATCTCGTATATGTATACCGTTTCCCCTGAAATGTAAATGCAAACCAATGTTGGCTGTCGGGGTGTATCGGTATTGAGAAAAATGCATTACTAATATCTACCACAGAAAAATACTTTTGCTGAGGCTTTAAATCATTCAGTAAGGTGTGTGGATCTGGCACCGTTGATGCCCTGGGTATAACTGCATTATTTACAGCTTGTAAATCTTGGACCATACACCATTTCCCGTTCGCTTTCCTGACAGGAAATAAGGGTGTATTACATGGTGAATCAGGAGATTCTATTAAGACTCCTTCCTTAAGTAAGGCTGCTATTACAGGTTTGATCCCTATCTCTGCATCCTTTCTCAAGGGATACTGTCTTTTCTGAGGTCTAAAGGCTGACTTTGGCATAATAGTAACTGGTCCTACTGTTCGTATAAGTCCTACATCTGATTTCCCTGTTGACCAGAGAGTCTCTGGTATGTTTCGCAAGGCTTTTTCCTCTTCTTCCAATAAGAGTAATACTCAGCTATTCTCACTAGCCTGTGAGTGCACAGCTGGGTGTGTCTGTTTTATCCAATTCAATTTCTGTTTCTGTACTCCTTGTTCAGAGAGTTCTAATTCTGTCTGCTTTTCCCACCTTGTGACTTTTTCTCCCAAGTCTACTCATTTCAAACTTTTACTCTTAGTTAAACTAACATGTGGCAATTGATTAGATTTGTAAAGTGCTAAAAATTCCTGGGGCAATGAATAGCTTACTACACTGTTTTCTTCTGTGTCCCAGTACAAGTTTCGTAACACTAGTCTGTTTGCATGGTTCTGAAACAATTCCTGCTCATATTCTTTATCACGTCCTGATCTACTACAGTAATATAGAGTACAATGCATCAAATTCTGTTTGTCAATGTTGAGGGAGGGGGATTTACTGATGGCTACGTTCATCAGTTCTTCGGTTACTGCCCCTGGACCAGTCGTAACCAAGTCCTGGCTGTACCAATAATATGTCTCACCCTCCGGTCGCACTACAAAAGTTTCCATTTGTCGCTGTGCTTCCATACCCTTCATGGTTGGAACTACGGCTATGCCAAATATCTGCATTAAATCTCTACCCAAAAGATTTACTGGGCATTTTGCAGAAACTACAATTTTACTTTTCTGGGTCATTCCTGAAACGGGGTCTGTTATTGCTATGTCATGGGAGAGTGGCTCCTGATACAGCTGTCCATTAGCTGCCTTCACTAGTATATAATCTGGTGATTCTGAATCTTCCGGTAATTTGGAAGGATGTATCAGGGTCCGTGAAGCCCCTGAGTCACACAAAAATTGACTTCCCTCCCCTCTACCAGAAGCGTCACTTCCGGTTTTTTATCTGCTAAGTAAAGCTCTAGGCTCAATAAGGCTAAGTCCAAAATTTCATTTTCCTCAATGTCTACAAATTCATGTACATCCTCTAGCCTTGCTATCACATTTGCACTTGTCTTTTCCTGTTTATTTTCATTCAGTGATTCCTGACTATCATATAGTCATTCCTCATCCTCCTTATTTTCTGTAGTCACCTTTTTATTTAGCCTGCAATCCCTTGCTAAATGTCCTTTTTTCCCGCATTTAAAACATTCACCTCTTTTCTTTCTTTCTTCAAAATCTTCTGAACGTTTGTCAGATTGTTTATTTCCCTGGGTATTTTTCTTACCCTTTCTCCCAGTTTGTACTACAAATACTTCTGACCCATCTTCTGCTGAAAATACTTGAGTTTTCTTTTTCTTTTTACTACTAAAATGTCTCTCTGCATGTCTTGCATATTCAAGTAATGGCTGTAATCTACTCGTACGATGATCTACCATGTGCTTTGTAATAAAGCTGCTAATGGGAGTTATACTACCTTTCAAGAACGCATTCTTTAGCTGTTGCTCATATGGGGAATCTTGTGTCTGGTTTTCTGGTATTTGCATTCCGCAGTGGTTATTAAAACACTCTAATAATCTAGCATAATATCTATCAACTGTTTCACCTTATTGTTGAATGCATTGATTAATGCAAGTCCAATCAGCCCTAGGCTTTCATTTTTCAGAGATTCGGTCTGTCAGACCTTTCACTCTGCCATCCAATTCTGCATTAGTATGTGGGAGTGGTCTAAGCTGTGCGTCACTGGGATTCCAGTCACCATTGATCATGTGCCAATCTGGACCTACAATTTGTCTAACTACTTTTTCTACTTCTTCTCCATTCAAATGGTAACTTAATCTCATACCCTGTAAGTCTTCTAAAAATTTTCGAAAATTCACTTTTGGATGGGGAATTCCCTCCGTGGCTTTCCGGATATCTTCCGGTGTCCACGCTCTATAAACTAAAAGAGTCGGATCCTGTCCTGCCTGTCCTGCCTGAGGATTTGGTACTTCTATGTGTGGACATATTTCTTCCTCACTCATAGCTTGTGATTTTCTATTTATTTCACATAGTTCAATCTCCCTTCTCAAGTCGCGTGTTCGAGACCTTGTCTCGATAGGATCCCTGACAAATAGTTTTGATGCTGTAGAAACAGCTGGGTATAGCGGAGGTGGATCAGCTTGTCCACCCACTTCATATTCTGGTAAGGGAAGTGGACAGGGCGAAGGAGGGGCCGTTGCTATTACCAAGTTATTATCTTCTTTGTCTAAGAACATTGTTTTTGAATTTTTAATCTTTTGTTCCCTGCGATTTGCTTCCTCAAGCCACCTATGTGCCTGAGGGACTCCTAATTGTCGTTGCTTTTTTAATTGAGCTTTTGCGTCTGTCTTTAGTTGCCTGACAAGTTTAATAAGTGCAAGTTTATCTAAATTACCATCGAATTTATACTTATCAACCCATTTTGTATAGTACTTAACATTGTCGGCACGCTGTAATTGCATATATTTCACGTCTTCAGTTAGGGGCGGGTCTCGGGAACTTTTCGTGCACTGATTTCCCATTGTTGCCTTAGCTAAGCTGTAAATTGTTACGTAACCCTTCTTATCACGTGGTACCATGGTTCTACACCTTTTCACAGTTTATCTAGAATAACTGCCTACCTATTCTGTTTCCCTGATCTATGACAAAACAGTAACCTTTTTTGTCCCTGATCTGCACATGCAAATCTTCCTGACAAAAACAGTTCTGCAACTAGTCCCTGATCTTAAAACAGAAATAAGGTAATTCCTCCTTACCTGACCCTCCGTGAGTTGATCCACCGGATCGTTGACTCGTCCTCCAATCCCAGATCAGAAACAGTGGCTGGCCTCTTTCGAACGACAATTCAGTCGGAGGTCTTTCAAAACAGAAGAGCCGATTTGGCCTCTTCTCCGTACGGATGCATGCCACCGGGCCCAATTCTGACCTAGGCCTAGAGCGAGAGGTACTTTCCGGTCTGAAGGACCAAACTGTCAAAGGAAAAATATACTTTAAAAATGATCAAAACATGGTAGGTTCAGGTTAAGGCACTTTAATCTTGCAGCAAGGAGACAAAAACGTGCTATTACAGAGTTTGTCTAACTAGAAACAGGAAATACTTTCATTTTTATACATTCTCTAACTAGACATGGCCTACCAAGCTGACGTAACAGATTACCAGCTTTTTCATCATCATCTGTTGAACATCATTCCCATGAATTTCTGCTGATTTATCAATTTTTGTGAGAAACTTCCTGAGGAAAACAACATGGCCTTGATTACTACCAGTTAGATACATGTTATGTTACCATTCAAGGTACTATGGCTAATTCAAGCACAATGCTAACAGTTCATTTCTCTAATAATCCTTTGTCTACTTTATCTCTAAGCTTCTGCAGCTGCACATGTTTTCATGCTTCGAACAGAGCTGATTGTCTAAAATCATTACATTTACAGAATATAGTATTGTTCATTCATTCATTCCTGACCTAGCAGATAAGCACCTACTTCTCAAGTACATTTCCAAAAGGCATAAACATGAATATTGCTGTGCTAGCAATTACTAGGTCAGAGGGCATCTTGTAAGTTTCAGAAAGCATACTGCAGTTTTCAAAAAGCATCTTTTTCAGTCTCATATGAAACTCAATTTATATATAACACAGTGCATGTAAAATAGAATGAAAAGCGTATTAATTCTTTTGATTATTAATTGGCATTAAGCATACACACATTAATACATATTTTTCTAATAGTGACCAAGCTTTAATTGTGATTGACCATCCCCTGCTAGATTAAGACATGAGTAGGTTAAGTCTTTATCCAGAACCTGTGGTGTAGCTATGATATCTGTGTCTTCAGCTAAGAGACCTAGATATAGTTTAATAAAATAAACAATGTTTCTTTTTTTTTGCATATAGAATTTTTAGGTTTCATTATTCAATAGGCTTAGCAAGAACCCAGGATCATAGCTCCTGTAACTAAGAGGCTGGCAAGGTCTGTGAGCCACCCAAGGACTGGGATGTTTTAGCTCAGATCCCAGCTACTGACTCCATTGTAGTGGTAACCACCCTTAAGTGGCATCCAACACCCAGAGACCAGTGTCCAGAGTTCAACGATTCATCATTCATGCAATGAGTTCAGATTCCTGAACTGCTCTGGAAAGTGGATCTTTATGTCCTCCACCTTTATAAAAATGGTTCTTAAGCTATTTATCCCATATACATCACTTCCAGTTGGACACTGCAGAAGAGGTGAACAAACACTGGAACATTTGCTGAAAGTTGTTGAGTACAAGAACAAGCTGATACTATAACTGGTGCCTATTTCCATGATGTCTGGCCTGACTGTGCACCTTGCACATAATGTGATGGATGGTGCACCGGGATCAACTGACACTGGCACTTCTGTTTGTCACCATACCTGCCTTTGATGACATCCATATTTATCAGCATACCTGCCTTTGATGGCATCCATGTTTATCAGCATACCTGATTTTGAGTAACACTTTTTGCTGAGAATTTCCAGATGTCATTTACAAATGCCCTTTAATGACCCTGAATTGTTTGGTCCATGTGTGAGAAAAAATAAAGGAAAGTGAACAGGATGGTAAGACCTTATTGACCATGTTATCTACTTTCAGTCATCGTAACACTTATTGTTACAGCATCATAATGGGGCCAAGCAGCTGTGGTCTTAGTGAAGCCAACACAAACTAACAATAAAAGAAGTACCAACAGTCTAGGTGGAATTAGGGAGACTATGGATCATTCCAGAATGGATGTCTATTAGCATTTGGGCTATCACAACTCTTCTTTGGGTGGTCAACAAACCCAGAAGCAACATCCTTGAGACCTTGCCCAACTGCCCCATCTGGAGACAGTTGGTTGATGGTTTTCTCCACAACTGCCAATGTGAATGTTCCTCTTGTTCACCCTTCCCCCATGTTCCCAACATTTGCCCTGATCAGATGAAGGTGACAAGACTATAAATATCACATCTGCTAGCGAACCAAAACATACAAGAGGTCCCACCAGATGAAAAAGGGTAAATATATTATTCCAGATTATTTTTGGTACCCATAAGAGGGACAACATGATGATACTAGATATAAGCAGCCTAAATTAGTTCATTCACAAAACAACATTCCATATTATCTTAGTGCATACAATTCTTGTATATGTCAGAAACTGCCAAGGGTTGAGGAAGTTTTTTTACTTCTGGGCAGAAGTCAGTAACTTCAAATTCTTGGCCCTTTCACTTGGTCTCACCTCAGTCCACATGATGTTCATAAATTACATTAACATGATGGCAGTGAATCAAAGACTGCGGGAGACCAGAATTTTCCCATCTGGATGACTGGCTTCTGTCTACCTTACCTTGGAGAAACTACTAGTAACAAGACAACCCTTATTCCATAGGTTCATAGGTAGGTACTAGGCTATTGGCCCTAGGGCCTATATAAGCCTAGCCAAATGGTACCCTGGCTTTTGCCACCCAAGAAAATTATTTTCCTGTGCCCCTGTCAAGCAGAGCCACAGAAGGGATCCCCGGGGTGAATTTCCTATCTCCCATCCAATCATCAAGATTTTTCTTGAAGAGTGCTAATGAGGAGCTTTGTTTGATATCGATAGGTAGTTTGTACCAGAGTATGGGAAGTCTCTGAGACAGGAATCTATCCCTCCAGCATGTTCTGTTTATTGTGGTGACAAGATTTAGGTCACTAGAGCGTGTAGCTCAGAGGGATTGGGATTTCTTTACATGGAGCATGTCCAACAGCTCTGGGTTTGACATAGCTTTGTATGTTAGGCAGAGATCGCCTCTGAGTAGGCGATATGCGACAGAGTAAAGCTGGAGTTTTTTTAGACTGTCTGCGTAGGGCATCTGTTTGTGAGGTATTTATGTGGCCTTTCCAGTTGTTGTAGATGTCTTGTGAGGTACATACCAAAAGGGGCATTATACTCTATAATGGGTCTAATGAGTGATGAGTAGAGGGGAACAATGACCTCTTTTTTCCTGGATGAGAAACATTTTGATGTTCATCATGTTACACTGCTGCAGTCATTACACTTGGGTTATCCTGCCGTCAGGCGGTTACTCAGTCAGCCTGAATTCCAAAGTCTTGGTCCAGCATCGGTTGCTGTCACGTCCTCCCTAACGTCAGTGTGACAGGGGTAAATAAGATGCAGCCGACGCCATTTTCTTCAGTCTTTCTTGCCGCGCGATGCCCGAAATAAAAGCAGTTCGCAAGTGCCAGTCGGCCATCTCCTGAGATTTTCATTCCAAATCCAGAAGCGAAGTCTTCTACAAAGCTAAGTACCCCATTGGGGAAACCTTTTCTTGCCTCAGACCGATGTCAGTAAAAGTTAATAACTGTATTTCTTGTGGGAAGCAAATACCTCATAAGGATTTCCATTCCTATTGTGTCCCATGCCTAGGCCCAGACCACGACGTCACTGGTTGTCGGTTTTGTGCTAGGATTAACAAGCGCACTATTAAATGTCGGTTTGATTTTGCTCAACATTATTTTGGTAGAAAATTCAATTATACCATGCCGTCAGAACTTCCGATGACCAGAATACACAAAAAATGCAAAGACAAGGATAGACATCCAAGGCCCAAAACTGACGACAAAGCCTCTTCTAGGCCAGTCGCCGGTTCTCTGGTTTTCAGCGAGGTGCCTTCACAGCCCCTGATGACTGCCTCTGTAAAACCACAGGCCGCCTCTGACTTCCACGTGGTGATGGCTGGGCCTTCGGAAGCACAAGTTATTCAGCCTACTGAGACTAACCTTTCAGAGGGATCCAGAGTAGCTGAGCAACCCACAGCTTCAGAGGGTGTCTTCAGACCTACTCAGTTAAGCATTAAACCCTCAGCTAAGTCTAAGCCTCCTTTAAAATCAAAGAAACAAATACAGCATTCTCCAGGACAGGCCTCCATGCTTAAGAAACAAAAGCCCAAAATGGCCGAAGACCTAATCACTCTGATCAGGGGGTCCCATCCCCCTCCTGATAAAAGGCCTAGACAGGATGCAGACTATGACTTATCTGACCAGGTGTCCATCTCTTCTGATTCATTCTCAGACCTAGGATACTCTTTACCCCCTTATGAGGATTCTGATGCTGAGGAATCAGTTCCATCAGCCTCACCGCCTGAGGGCTACTCCTTTGGGGAAACCCTACATACCATGAGGGAGCATTTTCACTGGGAAGGCCAGGATTACTCAGACTCCAAGAAAAAGCTCAGAGACTTCCTTTTATTACCTCAACACAGACCCCTTACTATTCCACCAGTGTTAGATATTGTGGATGATGTGTATACTGAATCCAGCTTAAATCCTGATTCCTTACCTCCAGCCCCAGTTAAACCTGCAGATACTACTGAGTCCCTGACTCACATAAATTTCTGTATAAAAGCCCTGTAGCTGACCCTGAAACTATTTCTTAGGGACCCAAAGGAGTTAAGACCTCATCAGCCAAGAATCCAGTTCCCTCTGACAGAGATTCCAGAGCATTAGACAGATGAGGAAAGAAAGTATGTACATCTGCAACTTTAGCAATGAGAGCCTTAACTTGCCAGTTTCACATGCTAAAATATCAGCAATTTTTACTGTCTCAGTTAAAACAAAAAATGCTTCCAGAATCAGATTCTCCTAATTTTAAAGAAATGCAAGATTTATTGCATGCAGCTGAACAAGTGGGAGAGCATACTTTGCAATGTGGTTTTGATTCTCTAGAGGCCTCCTGCAGAGCAGCGGTTACAGGCTCTGTCATTATAAGACATGCTTGGTTAAAAGAACATACGTTACCAGATCATGTTAAAGCAAAATTATTGGATGCATCCTTGCAGCAGGATGTGTTATTTGGAGATAAGGCAGAAGAGGTATTAAAGAAAATGGAGGATAAGGCAAAATCTATGCAAACGGTGAAGGATTTCTTACAGGTTCAGCCTCATAGATTTAGCAGAAACTGACCAACTAAGAATTGGTCCTTTCCAATTACAGACAGACCTCAAAGGGGAAGATACTGATGTCCAAGAGGTAGAGGTCAAACAGAAGGTCCTTACAGGCCTCGACAGTGGGTTGCATCAGGCTAGAAAGAAGGGGAAGACAGGCCCCAACCATATAAAAAACAGCTCCAATGACTTCCCACTACAGCTGCCAAACAAAATCCCTCTTGGCAGCCCCTTTTGGAGGAAAACTGGCACTCCTACCACAATCAGCAAGTGATCACCAAAGACAAATGGGTTCTCAACATTGCATTCCAAGGTTACAGGTTTTACTTTCACACTCTGCCAAGGTTAAAAGGAATGCCAAATCTGCCACCAAGTCAATGGGCAGAGGCTCAAAAACAAATTACAGCACTCATGGATATGAGAGCTATTCAAAAGGTACCATCACAGGAGCAAGGACAAGGATTTTATTCAAGACTCTTTCTGGTACCCAGAAAGGACAAAGCCTGGAGGCCCATTCTGGATCTTTCATCTCTAAACACTTACCTGGATGTTCCAAAATTCAAAATGTTGACACTACAGCAGCTTCTTCCCATTCTGGGCAAGAAAGCTTGGCTCGTGACTTTGGACCTCAAGGAGGCATACCTGCATGTCCCTATCAGACAAAACTGCAGAAGATACCTCAGATTCATAGCTGGTTCAATGCACTACCAATTCCCTGCACTGCCCTTTGGCTTATCTACTGTGCCCAGGGTCTTCGCAAAGTGCCTGGCACCAGTAATTGCATTTTGCAGACAAAAAGGAATTCAAATTTATCCGTACCTGGACGACTGCCTGAATCAAGCAGAGAGCAAGGACATTCTTCTAAAGCATCTGGCATTTGCAAAAAAGTTATTAAGTTGCCTGGGGTACACAGTAAACGAAAAGAAATCAAAACTAGTGCCCTCACAAGAGATTATATTCCTGGGTGCCAGCTTGAACACAACGACCCAGATGGCTCATCTCACGCCAGACAAGCAAGGACAACTGACAATACTTTTAATTGATGGCAACAAAGACCCAACTCCCTGCAAGAAAAAATCTGCAGGCCTTGGGTTACATGGCATCCTGCATACTATTAATTCCATATGCCAGACTGCATATGAGGAAACTACAATGGTACCTAAAGAATGTATGGTCTCAACACTGTCAAAGTTTTGAAACAGTTATATCACTAATCCCTTGCCTTCAACAGGAGTTTCAATGGTGGGCTCAAGCTTGTCACCTCAACAAGGGACAGCCTTTTACACAACCCACAGCGAGGCAAACACTGACAACAGATGCATCAGATTACGCCTGGGGAGCACACATGGCAGGCAAATGTATTCAGGGCACATGGCCCGCAGAACAAAGGCATGTTCACATCAATCAAAAAGAGATGCTAGCTGTACAAAATGCCCTTATAGCTTTCATGGACCTGATGCATCCAGGACAACTACTGCTAAAGACAGACAACACCACAGTTATGTGGTACATAAACAAGCAAGGGGGCACTCACTCCTACCCCCTATGCAGACAAGCCATGACCTTGTGGAACACAGCCATAAACCTTCAAGTTCATCTGCAAGCACAATTCCTGCCAGGAGAGAAAAACACACTGGCAGACGGCTTAAGCAGAAACATCATGGGTCCCCACGAATGGGAATTGAATCCACAAATATTCAGAATGATAACACAGAAATGGTAGGGCCCGGACATGGATCTGTTTGCATCTCCAATAAACTGCCAGCTACAAAAATTCTGCACAAGGAGTTACCATCCACAAGCATGGAAAGTGGATGCCCTCTCATTCAGCTGGGACAACCTACAAGTATATGCTTTCCCACCACTACCTCTCCTGCCAAAGGTACTCATAAAAGCCAGGCAAGAAGAGCCAAAGATGATCCTGATTGCACCAGACTGGCCATGCCAGCACTGGTACCCAATCTTAAGGAGCTTAGCACAAGAACCACCCTGGATTTTGCCTCAAGTCCCGCATCTGCTGACTCAGCACAACAATCAAATACTACACATAGTTTCATAGTTTCATAGTATAGTACTAGGCTGTCTGCCCTGGGGCATTTGTAAGCCTAGCCATAGTGATGTGGCTTTTGCCACCCCATGAAATGGTACACAAATATACAGAATAAATCTAGAATACTGCGCCTCTGTCTAGTAGTGACACAATGAAGGTCCCCTTATATAATAGAATTAGTTTACTGTGCCCCTGTCTAGCAGTGACACAGATGTGACCCCTGGGGTAAACTTAAGATCTCCCATCCACTCATCAAGATTTCTCTTGAAGAGAGTCAGTGAGGGGCTCTGCCTAATACGAACTGGGATCCTGTTCCAAAGCATGGGAAGCCTCTGGGTTATGAATCTATCCCTCCAGCATGTCCTATTCATACTTGTGCCGAGGTTTAAGTCTTTAGCTCTCATGGTCCTGATGGATTTGGATTTGTTGAGGTGGAGCATGTCCATCAGATCCTGATTGGACATGGCCTTGTACGTCAGGCAGAGATCACCTCTGAGCAGGCGGTATGCTACTGAATAGAGCTGAAGTTCCTTTAGTCTGGCAGAATAAGACATATGTTGGAGACCCTTGATCCTTTTGGTGAGGTACTTTTGTGGTCTCTCCAGCTGTTGCAAATGCCGGGTGAGGTACATACCAAATGGGGCATTGTACTCAATCATGGGTCTGATGAGGGAGGACTATAGGGGTACAATGACATCCTTGGATCTGGATGTGAATCCCTTCATGATGAGGTGTGCAAGGTAGAATGTTTTTCTAACCACTTTGGCAACGTGGGTGTCAAATGAGAGGTCGCTGTCTACTTGGGTCCCTATGTCTCTGATTACTTTTTCCGTACTCAGTGGGTTGCTGTCTATGTGATAATTTGTGGGTACTTTGTTTTTTCCAAAAGGGATGACTATACATTATTTGGCATTTAGTTTAAGGCCGTGACTACGGCACCAGTTGTCCATTTCAGTGAGGCCTTTTTGTAGGATGTGTTTGTCTGCTGGTATATCGACTATGGCGCCTAGTTTGCAGTCATCTGCGAACTTTGTCAGCCACAGCCCTCCCATGTTTGCTTTAACATCTGAGAAATAAATGCTGAACAAGAGGGGTCCCAGGACAGATCCCTGTGGGACACCACTTGTGACTGGCTTTGAGTCTGACATTGCTCCAGCGATTTTAACTTTATGGGTTCTGTCCTTTAGCCAGTTTGCAACCCATCTAGTGATATAAGGGTTTACTTTTAAGCTGTTTAGCTTATCTATGATGCCTGAGTGGGGTATTGTGTCGAAGGCCTTAGCCAAGTCCAGGTATGCTGTATGGACTGCTTTGCCCTCATCAATGGCTCTAGTGACTGTTTCGAAAAAAAGTCAACCAGGTTTAAAAGGCAGGATCTGCCCTTTACAAAGCCGAACTGGGTGGGGTCAAGTGTCTGTAGGTCCCCTATGTCTCTGTTTATGAGTTCCATAATGATTCTTTCCATAGCTTTGCAGACCAGGCTAGTTAAGCTTATGGGGCGGTAGTTTCCAGGGTCTGTAGAGGCACCCCCCCTTGTGGAGTGGGACCACTGTTGCTGTACGCCAGTGTTCAGGTACATATCCCGAAGTAAGGCTAAGGTTAAATAGCATTTTTATGTGTGGGTTTAGCTCCTCTTGGAGTTCACGTAACAATGCACCCCGGGATACTGTCATGTTCCATTGATGCTGTGTTTTTTGCTTTGTTTAGGGCGGTTCTCACTTGGACATCTGAGATGACAGGGAGATTACATTCAGCTGGGATAAGTATTTCTTCTTTTGGGGGAGAAGGAGGGGAGAAATTTGCACTGAACCTGTCAGCCAGAATGTTAGCAATATCTGTGGGTTCAGTGTATTTTTTGTTGTTGTGAATCAACTCTGACCATATTTGAGGGTTTCTGCCCAGGTTTCTAACATAGCTGAAGAAGGCTTTGTGGTTATCTTTAGTATCCTTAGCGATTTTTCTCTCAAAGTTTGCCTTGGATGTTTTTATGAGAGAACGTAGTTTTCTGCTAATGTTGATCAGAGATGTCTTCCCTTCATGGGATTTTGCTCTGACGTGCAGTAGCTTCCTTCTTTTGTTATACAATTTGTTTATGGCTGAGGTCCACCAGACAAGATGCTTATATTTGGTGGAGAGGGACTTGGATTTGTTTGGGATTGCATGATCCATGCATTCTTGGAGATGTCCATAGAAAGCATTTGTGAAGGATTCAGCATTGTGGGATGTGGTATCCACTGGCACAGTGGACTTAAAGGATACCATCTCAATCTTAAGAAGAGTGAAGTCTGCTTTTGAGAAGTTTTTCACTGTGGTCTTTTGTGCTGGGGGTGGAGGTGGGATATGTATGTCCAGGGTGATTAGTTTGTGGTCAGATCTCACTAGTGAGGGGTATACTTTCGGTGTGGAGCATTTTGTCCCCATGTTTGTGATGATCAGGTCTAGTATATTATCTCCCCTAGTGGGAGAGGTGACTAGTTGTTCCAGTGCATTTGAATTTATGAATTCCAGGAACCTTTGGGCTAGGGTATTAGGGCTAGAATAATGTACCCAATCTATGTTTGGGTAGTTGAAGTCTCCCAGTATGATGGTATTTTGTGATACATTCATATCCTCCAATATCTTCAGGAAGGCTGAGTGGGGTTCTTGAGATTGGGAGGGTGGTCTCTAACATGCTACCAGTTGTATAGCAGTTTTGCCTATGGTTAGTTGCACCTGTATGGTCTCTGATGCTTCATGTGTTGCTACTAACCTGGAGGTGTGGGTGTTCTTTATGAATATGGACACTCCCCCTCCCTTTGTGGTTCAGCCCGGGTTTTGGGGCCGAAAAGCATGATATGAGGTATAGCCTGGTAGCACTGGGGTGCTCTCAGGAGCCTTGAACCAGGTTTCAGTTACTGCACAGACGTTGATGTTCTCCATGCTGAGGAGTGCATCAAGTGCCTGCATCTTGAGATTTAGACTTCTGGCGTTGAGCAGCATTACCCTTAGTTTTTTTCCATTTTTGTTTTCTAAGGAGGTGGGTTTGTCTTTTGAGCCTTGCCTAAAAAAGGCACTATGGGGGTGGCAAGAGCCTTAGCCAATATCCGGAAGCCCAGTGGTGACAGGTGTAAGCCATCCTTTGCGAAGCAGCGTGGCTTGTCCAACATATCATCCCAGGCAGACAGACATTGGATCCCCTTAGAATGACACCAGTACTTGAGCCAATTGTTAAAGCTGATCATCTTGTCTTTGTATTGTGGTATCATTCTTGGTGAGGGCAAGATGCTGCTCAAGGTCAGGGTCATACCAGCCTGGGCTACATAATTGGAGAGCTCCTGTATGTCTCTTTTCATGTAGTCCAGGGAGGTACATCTCAGGTCATTCACACCAGCATGGACAATGACGGAGTCATATTTGTACTTGCTTTGGAGTGACCTGAGTGTGTGTGTTATGTGGCGGATCCTGGCTCCCGATAGACAGCTCACAGTCACCTTCTCCTTGTTCAGCCTGGTCAGTGGGACATCAGTGTGTCTGACTATGGAGTCACCTATTACTAGTGTATCAGGCAAGGTGTTTGGCCTTAAGGGCTGCGATTGGTTGACACACTGATTTATTGAAGTATGTGTTGCATGTGTTTTGTTTTGAGGTGGTGGATTTTTGGATGTCTGCTTTGGGAGACTCTGTTGTTATGGTAAGTTTTTTATTAGAGCCTCCGAGTATGTCTTTGTGTTTTTATGTGTTTGGTTTGCAGTTGTGGTAGGTCTATGTGGGACTGGAATTGTTGTGTGTGTGGTTGCCATCTCCTCCTGTCTGGTCATGCCAGCCCTGAGTTGAGAGAGTTCAGCCTCCAGTTTGGCTATATAGTTGCATCTCTCACATGTATTTGTGTTTGTTGGGAGGAGGAGAGGGTTGTCTGTGTACACGAGACAATTGTAGCATTGTCTCAAGATACCCAGATTGACCAGCTGAACTGGAGACAACGCCAATAATCTACCACTCGACATGCTAGAACAGTATAAGGGAGTGGTATACCTTTAAGGGAAGTGGATACTCACAGGGGTGGTAAGTAGATGTAGTGCTTTACTTAGTACGAGAGTGCTTACTTAGTAGAGAAGTATTGAGAACAAGTGCTAGGCTTATAATACAGTGAGTAGTCTGGTTATACTAAGAGTAGAGCTTCCTTAAGGGAAAATTTGAAGAGCAGACTTGGCGGAGCCAGAAAAAGTTTAACCTTGTTTAACCAGCGCTGTGCTATGCGCACAACCGTGCAAAGCCATGCAAACGCGGATTTTAAACAGTGAACTACAAAAGAGCTAGAAATGGTCCAAAACAACCAATTACTACAGCTTCTTGTGCCTGTAATTCTGAAAGTCTTTGTGCTGATGTTATTGCCAGGAGCTAAAGACCTTAAACCTAGCTGCATGGAAGATTCCTTAGTCAAACAAGCAATGCCTCTCTCCAAAGCTGTTATGGATGTCATTCTGGAGGCCAGAAGGCCTAGTACCAGGAAAGCCTATTCGGATAAATGGCAGAGATTCTGTGCCTGGAACCAAGCTCACAGCCTTGACCCTCTTGTCCCAAACATTCCTCAGATACTACAATACTTAACTGAGATGCTGGACAAAAGCCTCTCCTTCTCATCCATCAAGATCCACTCCTCTGCCATCTCTGCTCATTACAACACGGATCCACCAAATTTCTGTAATCCTCTGTTAAAATAGTACCTCAGAGGGGCTAAAAACATAAGACCGCCCCGTAGAGCACCTACTCCAATTTGGGACCTCAACTTTGTTTTGGAAAAACTAACTTTACCTCCTTTTGAGCCAGCTAACACAGAATTAAAATATATCTCTTGGAAAACTGCTTTTCTCCTGGCAATAACATCAGCACAAAGACTTTCAGAATTACAGGTGCTAATGGCAGTGGAACCCTTCCTAATTTTCCACCAGGACAGGGTGTCTTTAAGAACTAACCCTACATTTATGCCAAAGGTGGTATCCAGTGTGGCTCTAAACCAAACTATTCACCTGCCAACTTTTTATCCTAAACCACAGAATAAAGGGAAGAGACTACTGCACTCTTTGGACATTCACAGGCAGTTACGCTTCTACTTGGACAAAACCAAAGCTTTCAGAAAATCTGAGCAATTATTGGTAGCATATGTTGCAGGAGCACAGGGAAAAGCCATTTCAAAACAGACTATTTCAAAATGGATATGACATTGCATATGTTTCTGCTACACATACCATGGAAAACCTGTACCTAACAGCATTAGATCTCACTCCACCAGGGCAACAGCCACTTCAACTGCCTACCTCAGGGGAGTACCTACCAAGGATATTTTGGAAGCAGCAACTTGGAGTTCTGTACATACCTTCACCAAGCATTACCATCTGCCTCTATACTCTAAATCCAGAGCTGGCTTCGCCACTGCAGTGCTGCAGGGCCTTATAGCCACCCCTAATGCCTTATAGAACCAGCCACCCCACCTCAGCTTTGAGATTCTACCCGAGTGTAATGACTGCAGCAGTGTAACATGATGAACATAGTACAGTTTTGTACCTACCATAAATGCAGATGTTCGAGTGTATACACTGCTGCAGTCCAGGTTACCCTCCCTCCTTCCGCTTTTACTGGCTGGTACATACCTATGTCTTCTACCCTTTACTACCTCTGGGGAGTATTTGCTGGTAGCTGTAAGTTATTTTTTTGCTTTTCTTATGTATGTTTTATTAGCAATTGGAATTGCCTACCTATTTAGAGGCACCTGATATCTGGGACAAGAAAAACTGAAGAAAATGGCATCGGCTACATCTTATATACCCCTGTCGCACTGACGTCAGGGAGGAGGCAACAACAACCGAAGCCAGACCAAGACTTTGGAACTCAGGCCGACTGGAGAACCACCTGATGGCAGGTAACCCAAGTTAATGACTGCAGCAGTGTATACACTCGAACATCTACATTTATGGTAGGTACAAAACTGTACTTTATGAGGTGTGCCATGCAGAAGGATTTCCTGACTACTGTGGTGATGTGATTATCAAAGGAGAGACTACTGTCCACCTGTGTCCCAAGGTCTCTTATCACACTTTTGGTGTTAAGTAGACTACCACCTATGTGGTAGTTCATGGTTACAGAGTTTTTAACAAAAGGGATGACAGTGCACTATTTGGCATTGAGCTTGAAGCCATGGCTTTGACACCAGGCATCTGTCTCAGTGAGACCCTTTTGTAGGATGTCGATATCATTAGGAGTTTCGATTACGGCTCCTAGTTTGCAGTCATCTGCGAACTTTGTTAGCCAAAGACCTTCTGTGGTAGCCTGTACTTCAGAGAATTAGATACCAAACAGGAGAGGACCTAGGACTGAACCCTGTGGTACTCCACTTGTCACTGGTCTGAAGTTGGATTTAGAGTCGCTACTTTCACAGTGTGGGTTCTGTCAGTGAGCCAGTTGGCAACCCATCTTGTGACATAGGGATTTATACCTAGTTTACTGAGTTTGTCTATAATTCCAGAGTGAGGGATCTAGATAGGCTATGTGTACCACCTTACCCACATCTACGACTTTGGTGACTGCTTCAGAGAAGTCTATCAGGTTTAGGAGACATGATCTGTATTTTACACCCCCGAACTGGGTAGGGTCCAGAGTTTGGAGATTACCAATGTCATTGTTTATAAGTTCCATGATGATACGCTCCATAGCCTTGCAGACCAGGCTTGTCAGGCTAATGGGGTGGTAGTTCCCGGGGTCTGTGGTGGCTCCCCCTTTGTGGAGTGGGATAACCATTGCTTTGCGCCATTCAGTGGGCACAAAGCCTGAGGTGAGGCTATGATTGAACATGGTGCTTAGGTGGGGTGCCAGTTCATTCTGTAATTCATGTAGAACACAGCCTGGGATGTTGTCAGGTCCCATGGATGCTGTGTTCTTAGCTTTGGAGAATGTGTTTTTTTACCTGTGCAGCCATGATTACATGTACTTTGCATTCTTCTGGTATAGAGATTGGCCCTTTAGGGGATGAGAGAGGGGTAAAGTTAGCACTGAACCTATCTGCCAGGATGTTGGCAATATCAGTTGGTTCTGTATATCTAGTGCCATTGTGCTGTAACTCAGAGCAGATCTGAGTGTTGCTATTGAGATTCTTGACATACCTATAGAATGCTTTGTGCTTGTCTTTTGAATCAGTGGTGATTTTGTTTCCGTAACTAGCTTTGGAGGATTTTATGAGGGATCTCAGCTTCTTACTGAGGCTGACCATGGAGTTCCTCCAATCATGGGATTTTACTCTTTTTGCAACAGTTTCTTTCTTTTGTTGTAGAGTTTGTTTATAGCAGGTGACCACCAGATCAGCTTCCTTTTCTTTGGAGGATAACATCTTGGTTCTGTTAGGGATTGCATGATCCATGCACTCGTGTAAGTGCTTATAAAGTGCAATTGTATAGGATTCAGCAGTCGTATCTCTATTGTCCGTCAGCATGGGTGTTGTGAAGTTTGCCACTTCTGTCTTAAGAAGCATGAAGTTGGCTTTGGAGAAATTTTTTATGGTGGTTTCCCTGATGGGGGGTTGGATGTGAATATTTAGGGTGATTTGCTTGTGGTCAGATCTGACCAACAAGAAATTGACCTCTGGTGTGGAACACCGGTTGCCCATGTTGGTAATGACCAGGTCTAGGATATTGCTGCCCCTGGTCGGGGTGTGGATAAGTTGATCCAAGGCATTGGAATTTATGAATTCCAGAAAATGTTGAGCACAAGAGTTGGTGCATGAGTAGTTTTCCCAGTTAATGGTGGGGTAGTTGAAATCGCCCATTATTAGGGTGTTAGGTTGTACCCTAATATTTTCCAGTGTATTAAGAAATGAGGAGTGGGAATCCTGGGGCATGTTGGGGGATCTGTAGCAAGCTACAATTTGCATTGAGGTCTTGCCCAGAGTTAGTTGCACTTGGATAATCTCAGATGCATTATGCTGAGCAACTAGCCTGGAGGTGTGGATATCCTTAATTTATTTAAAGTGCTTGGGCATGATGGTTAACACTGCAAAGTCAGAACAAGAGCCATCACAGTCTGTTAGATATTATTCACAAAATATTAGTGGCCACTCTGCCTTGCAAAGTGAGCTTACCTCAGGAAAAGATCCATCTATTACATAAGTAAGTGTCTGTGCTTAGCTCCACAGACCTCTAAGAAACACAAAAACCTGGACAGACCAGACGTTAGGGCAAAACATGAAGCAGTGCCTTATTCACAACACAAAATAAACAAAATTGACAGTTGAAACAGTGATGTAAAAAGTCTTAAGTGTTTTCGTGCCTCAGTATCACAGGGACTTCTTCAGAACACTAAAAAAAAACTAAATCAGGTCCTTCAAAAATATCACATGATTTTTCAAATGCATTTTGGTAGAATAAAAATAATAACAAAATCACATCCTGACTTCATTAATAACAAGAACCTTATTAATGCAATTATTAATAGCATCGAATGAAAATTATATAGCAAATAGAAATCCTAGTATGTGATATTTCATCTATGTTTTAATGCACTCATTAAATGAGTGCATCATTAAGACCAGGAGGACTGTTAGCGTTAAATTTAAGTTGCCACCACAATTCCCTAAATTCCAAACTCTTTTCCCATGGGCGACCTTTAAGATTCTTTATAACTTTTTCTATTGCAGGAAAACAAAAAAAAGTATGGTTAGAGTTATCTTTAATGTGCCTAAATAGAGCGTTGTCCATGCACTCTTGTCTAACGTCAATGATACACTCATAAATCCTCTCATGGAAATGCCTCTGTTTTCCCAGCATAAAAAGCTGTACATTGTGTGCATGTAGCAACATATATGATCCCTTTAGATGCACAATTACAATACGTTTTAATACTTATTGTATAAGTACCCACAGTAATTACTTTATCACCTTCTGGAATAAAACAACATTGACTGCACATATTACATCTGTACATCTCCTTTAACACACTGGACAAAAGTGCATCTTTTTTGTTCAGTTCCAACAGCTTCTTCATATTAACTCTTATTATAAACCGTTTTATGTACATCAAGTTTTTTATCCAGCCATTTAGAATATGAAAAAATATACCAGTTTCTGTTTACAATGTTCATAATCTGTTGGCTCTAAGTACATGTGGTTATATTTTTGTTGTTATATATTTCATATTCTTCTAGAATGCTTCCATAGTACACCTCTTTTCAATATACCATCGGAGAAGATAAGCCCTCATTCAGTGAGCCTTGGTACTTAAATGGTTTACAGCAGTGGGCATAACAGAAGCCAATAGCTGAGAGCAACTTTCTGTAAATAGTCTGTTTTGAATGGATTATTCTTTCTTAGTCCCAACATAAGAAATAAATAGGGCCTAGTTCTGTCAAGATAGTATACGAGCTGCCTATGCAGATCCAGAGTACATAGAATCCTTTCTCTCTGGTTCCAAATGTTAGAATAGAACACTTGTGGATTAATGGCCTTATTTCAAGTTAAATCTGAAACAACCTTGGACATGAATAGCGGATTTGTTCTTAATGTTATTCTATCCCTATAGAAGACCAGATAGGGCTCACCCACCATGAGAGCTTGCAACTCGTATACCCTTTTTGCAGATGTCAGCACAATGAGAAGAACAGTTTTCCACGAAATGAAACAAGTCTGCATATTGTGCAGGTTCAATGGGAGATGTGATTAACTTTCCCAGCACAAAGTTAAGATCCCTGGAAGGAATATCCAGTCTCTGTGGTGGTCTCAGGTGTAACACTGCTTCCAGAAACAGTTTTACGAAAAACATAGAAGAAATTGTAGGATCCATGTCCAGACATGCTGAAATGGCTGTAAGATGTACCTTGATAATGGAGTACGAAATGACAGAGACTAATAATGTACATGAATAGTTGAGTACCAGTGGTATATAATCCCTGATAGGGCCCTGGTTATTGGCAAAGAGCAAACTAGAAAATCTCTTTGCCAAAATAAAATTTTCTAGTGGCAGGTTTTCTTTCCTCCTTTAGTACCTGCTGTATGTCCTTTGAAAAGAAGAGCTTACAATGTATTACAATTGAATTATCCAGGCAGCTAGTTGAAATTGTTTGAGACTGGGTGTATCAAACTTCTGTCTTGTTTGAGTAAGTTTAGTTTGTAAGGAAGCTTGTGGCAAATGCCCTCAGCCAATTCCATAACGAGAGAGATCCAATGTTGCCTGGACCAAAAGAGGGTCACTACAATTATTTTTAGAGAGTCCTTCTGAATCTTCAGAATTAACCAGGACACCAGTGGAAAGGCTGTAAATGCATAAAGGAATATTCCCAACCATGGGAAAGAAGAAACATCTGTTTTCCAGGCCTGTTTTTCTGGAGTCCTACAGCGGAATATTTTGACTTGTCTGTTTTGAAGGGAGACAAACAGATCTACCTGAGGTGTTCCCCACGAGTTGATCAATTTTTGGAAGACATCCTCATTCAATTTTCATTTATGAGAGTCTGACCTGGTCCTGTTCAGCTTGCATTTCTGTTTTGCTTTGGTAGAATGTATAATGCTTGGATGTAAAATGCTTGGGTGGGGGTTGATGAGTGGTGAAGAAGACTGCCCAAATGATCATAGCCAGCATGAATACAGCTTTGTGACCTGTGCTTGTTGGTGTACTGTTTCACTGTGATGTTGTCTGTAATCACCTGATAAGGTCCTATGGATCATAGATGGTGAAGAGATGTTAAGGCATGGATCACAGACAGAATCTCTTTCATATTTATGTGCTTTGCTCTTTCTGAAGAGTCCCATAGGCCTTGCAACTTTACCCCAATGACAATTGCACCCCCCCCCCCGACAGAAAAATCTGATGCATATGTGGTTACAGATTTACTTGGTGGTTAAGGAGAAAAAAATAGTGGGAACCTGCATTTGCTTGTATTTGTAGTCTCCATCTGTGCAGTTCCTTTTACAAAGCCAAGACTGATATCTGAAAATCCAGAGGATGCAAGCATTGGATCCATGTGTTTTTTTAGATACCACTGAATTTTTCTCATCTGTAAACTGCCGAAAGGAATCATAAAAAATCATAGATGCCATGAGCCTCAGAATTCTGAGCAACTCTCTGACTGAAATATGTCACTGAGTTAAGGAGCTCAGGAAGGTTTCCAGTTAAAAATCCACCTTCTCATGTGTCAAAAAGGCCTTTTGCTGCAGGATGTCTGCCAGACATCATAGAAAGATAATCATGTCTGATGGGGTCAAGGAGGATTTCTGAAGGTTTGGCTTGAATCCCAGATTGGTCAGATGAGATGAAACCCATGTCAAGGACTCTTGACATCTGGGAACAATACTGTGAAAAGATACTAAGTTGTCTAAATAAGGAAAATCTGAGTGCCATTCAGTTTGCAGCGATCTATGGCTGGAGCCAGACACTTTTTAAACAAAAGCAACCTTGGAGCAGTACGTAACACAAATGGTACTGCAGAGTACTGATAATGTGACCCAGACACACAAAATCTAAGAAATTTCCTGAAGCCTTTGGCTATGGGAATGTGATGGTATACATCTTTTAGGTCTAATGTTACCATAAAGCTTCCCTGGGGAATGAAAGGTCACAGGCTCTGTAGAGTCAGCGTTTTGAATTTTAGGACTTCCACATACAGATTTAGGAAGAAAATATATAGAAATTGTTTCCAAGAATACTCCTTCTTTGGTACCAGAAACATTTTGGAGTAAAAGTTTTTGCCCCTTCAGTTTAAAAGTAATGGTTCTATGACTCCTAGGGTGAGCAAATGCTGAAGAACCTGAGAATAAAATCCTGTTTAGTTCAGAGGGTGGACAGGAGTTCCTCTTAGAAGAGGTTGCTGTATTCACTGCCAGCTGTGTCCCTCATGAACCACCTTAAACACCTATGAATCTGTTAACAAAGGGGAATGTACAGAACCAGTTGTTTGAGTTGGGGTTTGAGAGAATGGGGCAGGAGGGGGTGGGATAATGCTGGCATAGTCATTCTGAAGTTGTAGTAGACTATCCCTTTTTTTGGAAAGGATCTTTATTTCCCTCCTACTGTCTGTCTTTTCTGTTTGGCCTGAGAACTCAGGGATTATTTTTTCCATTTCTTATGTGTGAAAGCAGATCTGGAAGATTTGTAAAGGGGAGGAGGGCTGAAAAATCTTAGAAGTCTCCTGAATTCATTTCTCTCTCTCTCTCTCATCAAATTGTTTGAAGACCTGAGTAGCATGCACTAAATAAAGCCTCCTCATCTAAAGCTGAAACCAAAATTTCAGACATTAACTCATCAGAAAACTTTTGATTTCACACCCGGGGTACTGCCTCAAAACAGTAGCAGAAGGTTAGGATCTAGACATAGTGTCTGCAAAATTTTAAACAGTCCTCTACTTGGGAAATGTTGGAAACAATAGAATTGAGATAGGTACTGCTTTCAGGGGGAAGAGTGGTAGCTTGGTCTCTCAAACTGTCCTTACAAAAAAGCACAAGCTTCCACTTATGAATCTGATAGATACGAATTCTGTATGTTAAAATGGAAGAAGGAAATATCCTCTTACAAAATCTGTCCAGAAGTTTCCCTTCCATGTCCTCTGGGGAAGGTTTGGGTGACACCAGAAGCCTGTTCCCTTCTGGTATATGTGTTACTACTGCAGGGCAGAGGTGTAGCAGGCTCATCCATCACATGGAGTCATTCCCTGATCTGACACCCCTTAACATGGTTAGAAAAAAAAAAAAAAGATCAGCGATCTTTCCTGGTACTCCGGAAATGTAAGAGCCAATCAAGTTCCATTACAGCAAACAGTCACTACAGCTAGACCACACACAGATTATTACAGCTGTGCTTTGGTTGCATATGTAATATTGGCATTTAAAAGTCAGTATGCACTGTTAGTTAAGAGTTATCAGGATGATCTGATCATGCCCTGTAACACTTTGCACCTTGGCAGTTGCCCCCTTTGCCCTACATTACTAATCTAGGGTCTCACCTAAAGTGAGAAAAGGTGAGAAAACAAGTGCTTGTTAGTCTGAGAAACTTTGTAAAGCCTATCTGCTGTTGTTTTTTTTTTTGGGGGGGGGGGGGTTGGAGGTTGTGAATCAGAGTTGTTATAAAGAGCACTATATTCAATCTTTAGAACTGACTCTACAGGAAGAATAGGCATAGAATGAGAAATATCTAGTTGTAGCGTATTATATCTCCTCAATTCATAGGGAACCATCCATTTGTTCCCATAAACACACCTCATTCATCCTGGCAATAATCTGCAAAGAAAACTCCTCTAACGGGGATTGTGAGGACCAGTTTTCCTCAGCATCAGAGTTTTGGGTTTGTGAATCTGTGAGGGAGGGAGCCCTCTCTCTCTCTCTCTCTCTCTCTCTCTGTGTCATAATCTTCTGTCATGTCTTCCTCAAGAATATTTTGACTGACCTGATTTACATGTACAGGATTCTATGTTCCAGCATTGACCCTCTGTAACAATTTTTATCCAAGATAAGAAAATCACTTTTTCTTATATACAGCAGGAGATTGCCCTGTTTGATTCTTGACTGGGGTACCTTATCTGTGGAGTCTGCATGTCCTCCTGTGTGTATATGGGTTGTCTTTGGGTGTTCTGGTTTCCTCCCACATTTCGAAGACATGAAGTAGTTGGATTGGAAACTGTAAACTAGTCATAGGTGTATGTGTGCATATGTTAAAAGTATGGAAGAACAACTGTGTCAGGACTAGCCACCCGACAGTGTGAACATTGGCTCTAGATGATTGTCATTGTTGAAGATGTATAAAAATGGGAAAGAGGGTTGTGGATGGATGGATGGATGGATGGATGGATGGATGGATGAGTAGATGTATAGGTGGATGGACCATGACATTTGGTGAACAATGTTTAACTTTTTGTTTTATCTTTACAGGTATCTTCAGTGACCAACTTGGAGAAAGAATATACATCTTATTGAAAGATTTCTTTCCCCAGACACATCCAGCAGCATCCCCCAGTATGTTAACGTGCCCCAGTAATGATGTTGCTTCCATGCCCAGGTCATACAACCAAAGAAGATGTGACTAATACCCTGTTCATGGTGGTTGAACAGACTACTCCAGAAGAAGCCAGAAAGGTAAGTGAGTGATTTGAGCAACAACTTCTGGCCAGTACTGAGTTAAAACACCAAACGCTTCCAGAGTACTTAGTGAAAAGAAACATGAAAAAAACAATGTATTTGTTTTCGATAAAAAACAACTTTATTGACCATGAAAATAATATGAAACTCATGCTAAGCATTTTTATCCTAAAACAAAGGACTTCATCAGAGCATGAGTTTAAGATCCTTGAATTATCAGTTATATACAAAACCTGATCCAATCAAAACCCAACAATGTAGTCACTTCAAAAATACTCGTGAATATTAAAAATATGATTGTTATATACTTAAAAAACATAAAATTAATGAAACAAAAAATAACTAAAGACATATACTATTAATTATAATGTCACATATCAGCAATATTCAGATTACTGAGAAGCATTTCAACCTCTTTCATTAAGGTTTTACATTTGTTCCTCAGATTAAAGGTGACCTGGTAGATTTTGTGATAGAACTAAAATTATTTGTTAAGAAGTTAAAGTTTGTTTATACATTTGGAGATCAAAGTGATTTAATTCCTACTTCTGTCAGTCAGTTTAAGATACCTCATGTATATAATCCTCCTTTAAACCCCATTATCCAGGCCTTTGAAAGAGGTTGTGAATATGACAGGAATTTTTCAGAAGGGTGTTAAATATTACTACAACAATTTGGATAAGTTGAATGGGAACTTTTGAAAACACAGTCTTCTAATAAACTGATATTAATTATGAAACCAGACAAGGTGGAGGGATAGTGGTGAAAGATAACATAATGTGCTCAGGAAAAATAATGAACATGTTATATGATGACACTAAGCCTTCTGCTGTCTCTTTGAATGACATTCATGTACCATACATGAAATAGATATTTTATGTGATTCCATGTTGCAAGGGGTAATACATAAGGAAGAATTTGAGTTTTTACATATAAGTGAACCTAGAGTTTCCTCTATATTTGGCATTCCTAAGACACATAAAAATGTGAGTGATCCATCCCTTAGACCTATTGTGGCTGCACAGGGGTCAAAGACCTACCCTCTTGCTGTTTTTATAACCTTTTTTAAACTCATGTCCACACATACTAAAAACTTTATGGAATTTATTGAAGACTATAGCCAACAATTTATGGGATGATAAACCTTTTTTTGTGATGCTAGATGTAGTACATATCGTTAGAAGTATACCACACAATCAGGGCTTGATTTGGTTTAGGGAAGCCCTAACCTTATGCAACTTCTTCAATTCTAATAGGTTAAATCTCATTGTTGAATTGCTGGAGATTGTTTTAAAGAACAATTTTTTTTAGGGTAGATATTTGAAACAGAAAGAGGGAGAGGTCATGGGAGTAGCATGTGCACCAATTTTTGCCAGTATGGTCATGTGGACATGGGAAGGTTTATACATTTTTAAATTCCACATTTCTGAATTTCTGGACTGCTTACTTTAGATTTTTTGATGATATCTGCATACTTTTGGAAAGATTCAGGAGGTAATTTATTGAAATTTGTTGAACGCATAAATGGTTTAACAGAATTTTTTAGATTTACCTATTCACACACAAATCTTCTTTTTGTCTTTCGTCTTTTCCTGGTTAGGGGTCGCCACAGTGGAACTCCGGTCTGCTAATGATTGGCAGTAGAGTTTTACATACTAGCTTGCCGGGCCTAACGCACAACCTTCACTGAAGGAACGCCCATTCACACATGTCGCCACACAAAAGACGCTCTGAGAATTGAACGGGCAACGTCTACCTGGGAGGCGACAACGCTACCACAGCACCACCACTGCAGTCACCTATTCACACACAAATGATGAAATTAATTATTTGGATATCACTCTTTTTAAGACACAGGGAGATTTTAAGTAAAGTATCTATAGAAAACCAACTTTCTCCAGTTCATATTTGTATTACCACAGTTGTCACTAGGTAAATCAGAAAAAAATAACCTGGTTAAAGGACAGATGATCAGGTTGGCTAGAATAGTATCTGAAGAAATGTGGTTCAAAAAGGAAATTTATGTGATGTGTTCAAAGAAAGATGTTATCGGACCGAATTATTATTAAAAGTCAGGGATGAGGTAACAGCACCATAATGGAAAATTTAAACCAATTTTGGGTAGTAGTCATAACCTTGATTTACCAGCTGACAATGATAAAACTAGAAAACATGGTTACAAAAAAGACTATGATTTTGCAGTTTAGTACAAGTTCAAGAGCCTTAAAAGAGTTTATTAACAAAACTGGGATATTTTTTTAAGGTTGATCCTAGTATGAAGGACTATATAGGTATATATCCAAAATATGTTCTTAAAAGAGGTACAAGTTTGAAAAACAAATTTGAGAAACCTAAGAATGAAAGTGGCAAGTAGGGTAGGTACTTCAAAATGTGGTATGTGTCAATATTGTAAATACATTTTGGAAGGTAATGCAATGCTATTACTGTATAAAGATAAAACTTTGATTACATCAATGCAGGGAAAACTGTTTCTACCTCACGGGTGGTTTATATTGCAATTTGTCAGGACTGCCAAGGGTTCTATGTTGGGAAAACAGAATGCCCGCTGTAAAAGAGGTTCTATGAACATTTATATGATACACCTAAATGTAATAGTAAAATGCACTATACAAACATACTTTTTTTGTAGTACACAGAAAAGGATAAAATTGAAATTTGGACTAATAGACAAACCCCGAGATTCAGGAAGCTCTGCATGGCATGCAGGAATAGTACAGGAGCAGCTGGAGACAATATGGCCACTGTGCGATCCAGGAATAAGCTCCAGGGACATGCATGAGCATTCCTGCACTATTCCTGCACGGACACAGCCCTGTATGCAAATTACTCCATTTGCAGATGAAAACCATGCAAATGAGGTGAATTTGTGATCCAGGAAACTGTCCGCCGGTCATGCAGGGCTAGAGTAGTGTGCAGAAATGTACTCGGTTAGTAACGGAGTTCATTTCTGCAAACTACAAAATGGTAACTTTCTTGGGTGGCATAAGCCAGGAAACCTTGTTGGCTAGGCTTACGTAGGCCCTTGGGCCGATAGCCTAGTAACTACCTATGAGCTATGACAGCTCCAAAGAAAGGGTGTATAGTATGTGTATAGCATGCCAATGGCCAAATATATGGCCATTGGCATGAAAAACAGTTGCCAAAATAAAAAAGATAACTTTTTTTTTTTTTTTGCTGATTTCGGCTGTTTAAGCATAGGGCAGAGGTGCACAAATGGGATCAGGCCGAAAATAAAAAAAAACAAAAAAAACAAAACAAAACTGAAATAAGTATTTTAACCAAAATCACTATTTTGCCATTATATTCGATGGCAGGCAGAAGACAACATGGCCAGTGAATAGTGGCTGCTAAGGGAGAAGGCTCAGTGGTGGACCTGTAACTATGCATTAGCAGGCAATCCTATGAAAATGCGGGGAATGATACTGAATCCCATATTTCAGAGCAGAGCTAAGCAAGGGGGTGTGTCTGAGGCTGCCTAGCACTCTTTACATTGCCTAAGTGGGTGTGCGCGCCACGCACATGGTTTTAAAGGGAAAAAAAAAGTAAACCAGGAAATGGCAGCTCAGTGCACATCTGAGAAATGTGTTTGTGTGGTGCGCTCCCAGGCTTAAATAGGAAGGCAATAGGAAGGGAAAACAGCAGTAGAAAGATAATCAAGGGGAACTAGCATAGCTGGCAGGTGAAATGTATCAAAATCAGCCAATTACACAGGCAGCAGACCAGCCCAGCCCAGCACACCACTATAAACTATGCAAACACCTTACCCTCTGTTTTTTTCCACATACTCTACACCACTGGTGTACACAGGCGGGGAAATTTTAACAAACAAAAGCAACAAAATGATAGGGGCTGCAGCAGCTGTCATACATCAACATGTGGAAGAGGCTGAGGGTGGTGAGGATGAGAATGCTGTTGACCAACCCACAGTGAGGAGACGGAGAAGAGTGTACAGAACCAGGGTAACCTACCAGGGGCTACATGAGCTGGAGATAGTGGAGTGCTATAGGGTGGACAGGGATCTCCTACAGCAAATTGTTGAGCTGTGCCGGACACACCAGACACACAGAACTAACAGAGGGGAAACCATCCCAGTGGATATCAAGGTATGTGTAGGCCTAAGAATACTAGCCACAGGTACCTTCCAAAGGCCAACTGGGGATATCATGGGGATCTCACAGGCATCAGCATCTAGGGTACTCCATCAGTTCCTGGATGCCATGTCAGCACATGTCAGTGAGCATGTATATTTCCCCAACACCCGTGAGGCATTGGTCAGCAATATGCGTCTCTTCCACCAAATAGCAGAATACCCTGAGGTAGTCGGTGCTATAGACTGCATGCACATATGTATCAAAGCACCACCCGGTGAGCGAGGTAGGGTTTACATCAACTACAAGGACTTCCCCTCCATTAACTGCCAGGTCGTTGTAATGCCCAGGGCATTGTAAGGAATGTGCATGCTGGCTGCCCTGGAAGCTATCACGAATCCCACATCTGGCATCTGACACAGCTGTACTAGAGATTTTCCAGTGGGGACATCCCTTATGGTCATCTAGTGGGGGATGCTGGTTATGCACTGGAGCCATGGCTGATGACACCCATCAGAAATGCACACACACCCGAACAAGAACTCCATAATGAGGCACACGCACAGACCAGAATCATAATAGAGCGTGTATTTGGGATGCTCAAGTCATGGTTCCGGTGCCTGGACACATCCGGTGGAGCTTTGCATTACTCACCAGCTACATGGACCCAAATTGTTATCGTATGTTCCATGCTACACAATATGATCCTGCAGAAACAGTTGCAGCAGGAACAGCACGTGGCAGGGCCACACAGTCCCTCACCATTGCCAAGGCTTGCACAGGCACAGAGTGACTTGGAGGAGGAGCAACCTGAGCCTGCCCCAGTAGGCGGAAGGAGGCGTGCCCAGTATGCCCAAGCCTTGGCAAAGAGGCAATGCATAGCACATACACTGACACGGTAGGGACCCAGGGAATGACAACTCTCTCCGACTCACACATACAGTAGAAGGGATGCCAAACATGACACTACCTTTGCTTAACCATGTATAGGGAGTGTACTATGTGCATCCGACATAGTCAACCCTCCAGCACCATCCTCAATACTGGGACAGCCACAAGGTAAGTCACTCTTCCTACCAATTGCCAAATGGAGTAGTATGTGTTGTTACTTGTATCTATGGTATGGGTGTGAGCATGCAAGGGAATTGGGTGGCTGAATGGGATGCCAGCAGATAGTAGACACCTATAGTGGCAGCATGAAATCTGTAACAAATACTGGTGTTGTCAGAGTAGCCAGTACTAGACAAGGTAACAAAACTCACCGCAGGAAATGTGTTGGGCCACATGTGTGTCCATATGACATACACATGCCAGTCAGGGAGGCTCACTTACCCAACAATGGTATCAGCCAGCAGGACCGGTGTAGACAAACACAAACAAAGGCTGTGCTAAGGCCACTGATTGATGGCTATGGATAACACCCCCCAGGCTACACAGACAGAATACAACAGGTCAGGCAGTGGGATGTTAGTTCTGAAGGGTAAGAAGTCAGAAACTGAAATGTAGGTCAGTCAAACCTAAGACCTGTGGTACATTGATATGCCTCTAGTCAGCATGGTAGGTTAGAATAAAGAATGAAAAGGAGTACCTGAAATACCAGCACAGTCATAGCAAATGTGTACAAGTGTCAGGTGTGCCCCCCAATCCTATGTAGAAATGTAGTAACAGTCCGGTGTGCCCCCCCAATCCTATGTAGAAATGTAGTAACAGTCAGGTGTGCCCCCTACCCTAATCCTATGTAGAAATGTAGTAACAGTCAGGTGTGCCCCCCAATCCTATGTAGACACGTAGTAACAGTCAGGTGTGCCCCCCCCAATCATATGTAGAAATGTAGTAACAGGTGTACCCCCCCCACAATCCTATATAGGCATGTAATAACAGTCAGGTGTGTCCCCCCAATCCTATGTAGAAATGTAGTAACAGTCCGGTGTGCCCCCCCCAATCCTATGTAGAAATGTAGTAACAGTCCGGTGTGCCCCCCCCCAGTCCTATGTAGAAATGTAGTAACAGTCTGGTGTGCCCCCCCAATCCTATGTAGAAATGTAGTATCAGTCAGGTGTGCCCCCCCAATCCTATGTAGAAATGTAGTAACATGTATGTGTAGGTATAATAACAGTGGATCACGGATTACCTGAGCTGGCCAAGGTAGCCGGCTAGATTGTAGCATGTGTACAATATGCAGGTCTGCGTGTGTTAGGTTGGTGTGTGTTTTAAATTGTGTGAGAGTGGTCGGTATGTATGCATGGTGAGGTTTGTCCTGGTGGCCATTGCCCAGTACTGCTGATGACAGGGCCAGGTTCTCACAACTGCAGTGCCAAACACAATGCTTTCCAGTATAACATATTCAGGCAGTATGCCATAGTAAATTTTTGGAAGTAATATGTGTCACCATCTGAAAGATTGACATGGCATGAATGTTGGCCCAGATATACAAGCAGTACACAGTAAGAAGTACCCCAGACAGACAATGTATAATATGTAACTGTCAAATGGACACATCCTTGGAATTGTACATACAGGTTTGCAGCACATTATCCGGGCTTGTAGTAGGGAATACCAATGTCATCTGGCCACACACTGGCAGACCACAAAGGTCATAGGAATTATGTATTGAAAAACAGCTGATGTCCCTGTACAAACCAGCATAAGTGGAATGCCCCATGCATATCTGTGAGTCAGATGAAAGTAGTGTCCATAGCACACATGCACCTGGCTCATCCCACCATCACACACAGGTACCACTTCGGTCTTATCCCTGCTGTTGGGAATGAGTACAATATAACCCCCACCTCTTTATGGAAATAGTGAAAGAATGCAGCATGCAGAGCTGGTGTCCCATGCAGGTGTGTCCCTAGCTGTAAGCAGCACCCTACCAGCACCCACACCACTGGATCAATACTGGCAGACGGTATTGGCATGAACACCATGCACACCTACCCTGTCACCCCAGAGGAATATAAAGTATCACAGTCCAGGTTCTGTAGGAGTGACAGAATGCAACAGCCTGCTACAGCTGGCCTACATCACTACCAACTGGCCTGCAGTCCTCTGCCAAAGGCCTGTGTCTTACCAGTACTGCCAATGTATATTATGTCATGGGCTCCCAAATAAGAACATAACACAGTTCACAGAACCCAAATGCAAGGCCATATGGACAAATCCCAGTAACATGTCCACCATGTCCTACTGCATGAACTGTGGACCAACACCAAATTACTGCTGTGATGAGGTGATAACTATAAGAACATATCAGATAATATTTGCATAATGTATGGAAGAGGATAGAATACTAGAGGGGGGTGGGAGTATGGACAGCATGGAGTGTGTGAAGTCCGAAACAGCTGTGTGCACATACTATCCCTGGCTGCAAACACAAGAATGGGTGGCTACAAACCTGCTTGTAAACCACAATGTGTAGGGGGTAATGTCCAGAATTATGACCCCTTCCTCTGGGTAACCTGTGTGAATCTGTACAGCTGTGAGGTATGGCCACAACAGGATATGGCCATACTGTCATGTTGATGGATGTACAAGCATGGGATCCTCTGCCACCTCTGTACCATGGTGCTGAACCATTTACACAGACCCAGCAGCAAGTGTCTTCAGCTTCCCCTCGAGAATGGCATGATTGTGCAAGAATATGTAGGCTGATGACCACAATACTGGACACAGCTGCATTCACCCTGTGTTCCCCAGGACATCACTGCAAGCAAATATGTCTACCTGACAGTACTTGATGACATAGAAAATCACAATGTATAACAGTACATACGTCTGAATATCTCTGCTAACACCAGGACCATGTAGCAGAAACAGCACAGACACAATAACCTACAGTAACCCATTATCGTTTGCCCATTTTGACCCCCATATTGTCAACTGATCTAGAGATATCCTGCAGAAATAGTTTGCTAGCTGTAGGTGTAGAACACAAAAGTCTGCACTGGAGTACAGTCTACCTGGAATAGATTCACACATGCAATGCAAAAGGTCATACTGGGCATGCTCCCACACTTAAAGAAATGAAGCCCATGTCTGGCAACAACAGTGGACCATACATATCTGACAGCCACAGATGTTAGTGCATACACTCCTCAGTGTGCACCAGTCAAGCTTTGCTCACACACTGGATAGGAATACACACATATATCCAAGGAAAACACACTATGATAGGCCAATAGTACAAATACATAGATGTGTGGAAGAGAGTGACAGTGACAGAGAGCCTTCCGTCATGAGGCCTGTCCCACCCACCACACATCCAGTTGGCTAAAACCACATGATGTGTAAATGTCAATCACCATAGACATTTGTCTCTGGAATCCCTCAGCACTATAGTGTCTTTGGTGCTATTGCTAACTGTGCAACATGACTGTACAAGTCAGTAGTCATCTAGCAGTTGTATACATGTACCTGTAGAATATAAACCTGTGTGTGCCTGAGTGTGGTGTGTCTGCCTCTAGATGAATGGGTTATGGCCCATGCACACACTGCACTCCCCATTGTCCTACTTGGCAAACCTGCTGATGTCTTCACCTTGAAATACACCTTTGGGGAAATAGTATCCCAGTAATCTCCATGGCATGTCCTATAACTGCGTAATGCTGTAGTGTGATGTACTAGTTAGGTAGGAGTTTTATTCCCAGATGTGCAAGTGTGTGATTGTTTGTGTAGGGATCAGTGATTTTAGGCCAGTCACATTCAGTACAATTTCAAATGCCCTAGTTTGGCATGCCTGCTGATGTCATTCACTTGGAAATACACCTTTGGGTAAGGAGTAGCCCACTAATCTCTGTGGTACATCCTATAATTGTGTATTGTTGTAGTGTGATGTACTAGTTAGGTAAGAGTTCTAATCTCAGATGTGGCAACTGTGTGTATGCTTGTTTGTGTAGGGATCAATGCTTTTTAGGCCAGTCACACTCACTACAATTTCAAATGCCCTACTTTGGCATGCCTGCTGATGTCATTCACTTTGAAATACAACTTTGGGGAAGGAGTAGCCCAGTAATCTCTGTGGTACATCTTATAACTGCTTAATGCTGTAGTGTGATAAACTAGTTAGGTAGGAGTTCTATTCCCAGGCATGGCAAGTGTGAATGTTTGTGTGTGTGTTTGTCTGTGTAGGGAGCAATGCTTTTGAGGCCATTCGCAGTCACTACAACCTCCAGTGCCCATCTTTGGCAAGCCTGCTGATATCATTCACTTTGAAATGCACCTTTGGGAAAATAGTAGCCCAGTAATCTCCATGACGCATCCTATAACTGCGTAATGCTGTAGTGTGATAAACTAGTTAGGTAGGAATTCTATTCCCAGACATGGCAACTGTGAAAGTGTGTGTGCATGTGTGTGTGTGTGTGCGTGTGTGTGTGTGTGTGTGTGTGTGTGTGTGTGTGTGTGTGTGTGTTTGTGTGTAGGGGTCAGTGTTTTTTTGGCCATTCACAGTCACTATACACACCTACAAATGGAGAACATTGATAACTGTGCAGTAACAGAGACCTGATCCAAGCCTCCAGAGAGCACCCCTGCAATATCAGGTACTGCTCTCACCACACCTGATGGCCACCAAACCCGGACCAAAACAATAAAGGTGGAGGAGTATCCATATTCACCAAGGATATTCACACCACCATTCTACTTGCCCAACAGAATGTGTCTGAAATACCCTCGGTGCAACTAACAGTAGGTTAGACTGCATTCCAAATTGTATAGCTTGCTACAGATCCCCCACCATGCCCCATGATACCCACTACAGCCTTTGAAACATACTTTGAAATATTATGATATAAGCAAACACCCTAATACTGGGTGACTTACACTACCCTGCCATTGACTGGGAAAACTACTTGTGTACCAACACGTGTGCCCAACAGTTCTTGGAAGTCATAATTCCCAATACCCTGGATCAGGTTACCCATAGTTCCACAACGGGCTCAAATATCGTAGACCTGGTCATTGCCAACATGGGAAATCAATGCTCTACACCTATGGTCACCCGATCGGTGGTCAGGTATGTCCATGAGCTAATCACCCTTAACTTCAACATACCTCCCCCACACCCCAGTAAGGAAATCTCCGTAACACATATCTCCAAAGCCAATGTCATGCTACAGATGTCAGATATGACTAACATCATGACACCCATGCAGATGGGAACTGAAAGGACACCTGCTGAATCATACATGAAAGCACTGTACGAGCACATCCACTCGTGCATGATTCTTGCCATCCAATATTGAACCAAGATGCTTCCCACCAAGAAAAGGATGCCAATGTGGTGGTCCGCTGCCATAAACATACTGTACAACAAAAGGAGGAAACTCTTGCAGAAATGGGGGACTTTCCAGGATGCACAATACTCCCTTACCAGCTACAGTAAGAGGCAGAGACCCCTCATAACATCCTTCAAAGCTAGTTATGAACATAATATAGCCACAGATGTGAGTCAGATGAAAGTAGTGTCCATAGCACACATGCACCTGGCTCATCCCACCATCACACACAGGTACCACTTCAGTCTTATCCCTGCTGTTAGGAATGAGTACAATATGACCCCCCACCTCTTTATGGAAATAGTGAAAGACTGCAGCATGCAGAGCTGGTGTCCCATGCAGGTGTGTCCCTAGCTGTAAGCAGCACCCTACCAGCACCCACACCACTGGATCGATACTGACAGAAGGTATTGGCATGAACACCATGCACACCTACCCTGTCACCCCAGAGGAATATAATGTATCACAGTTCAGGTTCTGTAGGAGTGACAGAATGCAATAGCCTGCTACAGCTGGCCTACATCACTACCAACTGACCTGCAGTCCTCTGCCAAAGGCCTGTGTTTTACCAGTACTGCCAATGTATATTAATGTCATGGGCTCCCAAATAAGAACATAACACAGTTCACAGAACCCAAATGCAAGGCCATATGGACAAATCCCAGTAACATGTCCTCCATGTCCTACTGCATGAACTGTGGACCAACGCCAAATTACTGCTGTGATGAGGTGATAACTATAAGAACATATCAGATAATATTCGCATAATGTATGGAAGAGGATCGAATACTAGAGGGGGGTGGGAGTATGGACAGCATGGAGTGTGTGAAGTCCGAAACAGCTGTGTGCACATACTATCCCTGGCTGCAAACACAAGAATGGGTGGCTACAAACCTGCTTGTAAACCACAATGTGTAGGGGGTAATGTCCAGAATTATGACCCCTTCCTCTGGGTAACCTGTGTGAATCTGTACAGCTGTGAGGTATGGCCACAACAGGATATGGCCATACTGTCATGTTGATGGATGTACAAGCATGGGATCCTCTGCCACCTCTGTACCATGGTGCTAAACCATTTACACAGACCCAGCAGCAAGTGTCTTCAGCTTCCCCTTGAGAATGGCATGATTGTGCAAGAATATGTAGGCTGCTGACCACAATACTGGACACAGCTGCATTCACCCTGTGTTCCCCAGGACATCACTGCAAGCAAATATGTCTACCTGACAGTACTTGATGACATAGAACATCACAGTGTATAACAGTACATACATCTGAATATCTCTGCTAACACAAGGACCATGTAGCAGAAGCAGCACAGACACAATAACCTACAGTAACCCATTATCGTTTGCCCATTTTGAACCCCATATTGTCAACTGATCTACAGATATCCTGCAGAAATAGTTTGCTAGCTGTAGGTGTAGAACACAAAAGTCTGCACTGGAGTACAGTCTACCTGGAATAGATTCACACATGCAATGCAGAAGGTCATACTGGGCATGCTCCCACACTTAAAGAAATGAAGCCCATGTCTGGCAACAACAGTGGACCATACATATCTGACAGCCACAGATGTTAGTGCATACACTCCTCAGTATGCACCAGTCAAGCTGTGCTCACACATTGGATAGGAATACACACATATATCCAAGGAAAACACACTATGATAGACCAATAGTACACATACATAGATGTGTGGAAGAGAGTGACAGTGACAAAGAGCCTTCCATCATGAGGCCTGTCCGACCCACCACACATCCAGTTGGCTAAAACCACATGATGTGTAAATGTCAATCACCATAGACATTTGTCTCTGGAATCCCTCAGCACTATAGTGTCTTTGGTGCTATTGCTAACTGTGCAACATGACTGTACAAGTCAGTAGTCATCTAGCAGTTGTATACATGTACCTGTAGAATATAAACTGTGTGTGCCTGAGTGTGGTGTGTCTGCCTCTAGATGAATGGGTTATGGCCCATGCACACACTGCACTCCCCATTGTCCTACTTGGCAATCCTGCTGATGTTTTCACCTTGAAATACACCTTTGGGGAAATAGTATCCCAGTAATCTCCATGGCATGTCCTATAACTGCGTAATGCTGTAGTGTGATGTACTAGTTAGGTAGGAGTTTTAATCCCAGATGTGCAAGTGTGTGATTGTTTGTGTAGGGATCAGTGATTTTAGGACAGTCACATTCAGTACAATTTCAAATGCCCTAGTTTGGCATGCCTGCTGATGTCATTCACTTGGAAATACACCTTTGGGGAAGGAGTAGCCCACTAACCTCTGTGGTGCATCCTATAATTGTGTATTGTTGTAGTGTGATGTACTAGTTAGGTAAGAGTTCTAATCTCAGATGTGGCAACTGTGTGTATGCTTGTTTGTGTAGGGATCAATGCTTTTTAGGCCAGTCACACTCACTACAATTTCAAATGCCCTACTTTGGCATGCCTGCTGATGTCATTCACTTTGAAATACAACTTTGGGGAAGGAGTAGCCTAGTAATCTCTGTGGTGCATCTTATAACTGCTTAATGCTGTAGTGTGATAAACTAGTTAGGTAGGAGTTCTATTCCCAGGCATGGCAAGTGTGAATGTTTGTGTGTGTGTTTGTCTGTGTAGGGAGCAATGCTTTTGAGGCCATTCACAGTCACTACAACCTCCAGTGCCCATCTTTGGCAAGCCTGCTGATATCATTCACTTTGAAATGCACCTTTGGGAAAATAGTAGCCCAGTAATCTCCATGACGCATCCTATAACTGCGTAATGCTGTAGTGTGATAAACTAGTTAGGTAGGATTTCTATTCCCAGACATGGCAACTGTGAAAGTGTGTGTGCGTGCGTGTGTGTGTGTGTGTGTGTGTGTGTGTGTGTGTGTGTGTGTGTGTGTGTGTGTGTAGGGGGTCAATGTTTTTTTGGCCATTCACAGTCACTATACACACCTACAAATGGAGAACATTGATAACTGTGCAGTAACAGAGACCTGATCCAAGCCTCCAGAGAGCACCCCTGCAATATCAGGTACTGCTCTCACCACACCTGATGGCCACCAAACCAGGACCAAAACAATAAAGGTGGAGGAGTATCCATATTCACCAAGGATATTCACACCACCATTCTACTTGCCCAACAGAATGTGTCTGAAATACCCTTGGTGCAACTAACAGTAGGTTAGACTGCATTCCAAATTGTATAGCTTGCTACAGATCCCCCACCATGCCCCATGATACCCACTACAGCCTTTGAAACATACTGTGAAATATTATGATATAAGCAAACACCCTAATACTGGGTGACTTACACTACCCTGCCATTGACTGGGAAAACTACTTGTGTACCAACACGTGTGCCCAACAGTTCTTGGAAGTCATAATTCCCAATACCCTGGATCAAATAACCCATAGTTCCACAATGGGCTCAAATATCGTAGACCTGGTCATTGCCAACATGGGAAATCAATGCTCTACACCTATGGTCACCGGATCGGTGGTCAGGTATGTCCATGAGCTAATCACCCTTAACTTCAACATACCTCCCCCACACCCCAGTAAGGAAATCTCCATAACACATATCTCCAAAGCCAATGTCATGCTACAGATGTCAGATGTGACTAACATCATGACACCCATGCAGATGGGAACTGAAAGGACACCTGCTGAATCATACATGAAAGCACTGTACGAGCACATCCACTCGTGCATGATTCTTGCCATCCAATATTGAACCAAGATGCTTCCCACCAAGAAAAGGATGCCAATGTGGTGGTCCGCTGCCATAAATATACTGTACAACAAAAGGAGGAAACTCTTGCAGAAATGGGGGACTTTCCAGGATGCACAATACTCCCTTACCAGCTACAGTAAGAGGCAGAGACCCCTCATAACATCCTTCAAAGCTAGTTATGAACATAATATAGCCACAGATGTGAGACAGATGAAAGTAGTGTCCATAGCACACATGCACCTGGCTCATCCCACCATCACACACAGGTACCACTTCGGTCTTATCCCTGCTGTTGGGAATGAGTGCAATATGACCCCCCACCTCTTTATGGAAATAGTGAAAGAATGCAGCATGCAGAGCTGGTGTCCCATGCAGGTGTGTCCCTAGCTGTAAGCAGCACCCTACCAGCACCCACACCACTGGATCGATACTGACAGAAGGTATTGGCATGAACACCATGCACACCTACCCTGTCACCCCAGAGGAATATAATGTATCACAGTCCAGGTTCTGTAGGAGTGACAGAATGCAACAGCCTGCTACAGCTGGCCTACATCACTACCAACTGGCCTGCAGTCCTCTGCCAAAGGCGTGTGTCTTACCAGTACTGCCAATGTATATTATGTCATGGGCTCCCAAATAAGAACATGACATAGTTCACAGAACCCAAATGCAAGGCCATATGGACAAATCCCAGTAACATGTCCACCATGTCCTACTGCATGAACTGTGGACCAACACCAAATTACTGCTGTGATGAGGTGATAACTATAAGAACATATCAGATAATATTCGCATAATGTATGGAAGAGGATAGAATACTAGAGGGGGGGTGGGAGTATGGACAGCATGGAGTGTGTGAAGTCCGAAACAGCTGTGTGCACATACTATCCCTGGCTGCAAACACAAGAATGGGTGGCTACAAACCTGCTTGTAAACCACAATGTGTAGGGGGTAATGTCCAGAATTATGACCCCTTCCTCTGGGTAACCTGTGTGAATCTGTACAGCTGTGAGGTATGGCCACAACAGGATATGGCCATACTGTCATGTTGATGGATGTACAAGCATGGGATCCTCTGCCACCTCTGTACCATGGTGCTGAACCATTTACACAGACCCAGCAGCAAGTGTCTTCAGCTTCCCCTCGAGAATGGCATAATTGTGCAAGAATATGTAGGCTGATTACCACAATACTGGACACAGCTGCATTCACCCTGTGTTCCCCAGGACATCACTGCAAGCAAATATGTCTACCTGACAGTACTTGATGACATAGAACATCACAGTATATAACAGTACATACGTCTGACTATCTCTGCTAACACCAGAACCATGTAGCAGAAGCAGCACAGACACAATAACCTACAGTAACCCACTATTGTTTGCCCATTTTGACCCCCCCATATTGTCAACTGATCTACAGATATCCTGCAGAAATAGTTTGCTAGCTGTAGGTGTAGAACACAAAGTCTACACTGGAGTACAGTCTACCTGGAATAGATTCACACATGCAATGCAGAAGGTCATACTGGGCATGCTCCCACATTTAAAGAAATGAAGCCCATGTCTGGCAACAACAGTGGACCATACATATCTGACAGCCACAGATGTTAGTGCATACACTCCTCAGTATGCACCAGTCAAGCTTTGCTCGCACATTGGATAGGAATACACACATATATCCAAGGAAAACACACTATGATAGGCCAATAGTACACATACATAGATGTGTGGAAGAGAGTGACAGTGACAAAGAGCCTTCCGTCATGAGGCCTTTCCCACCCACCACACATCCAGTTGGCTAAAACCACATGATGTGTAAACGTCAATCACCATAGACATTTGTCTCTGGAATCCCTCAGCACTATAGTGTCTTTGGTGCTATTGCTAACTGTGCAACATGACTGTACAAGTCAGTAGTCATCTAGCAGTTGTATACATGTACCTGTAGAATATAAACCTGTGTGTGCCTGAGTGTGGTGTGTCTGCCTCTAGATGAATGGGTTATGGCCCATGCACACACTGCACTCCCCATTGTCCTACTTGGCAGTCCTGCTGATGTCTTCACCTTGAAATACACCTTTGGGGAAATAGTATCCCAGTAATCTCCATGGCATGTCCTATAACTGTGTAATGCTGTAGTGTGATGTACTAGTTAGGTAGGAGTTTTAATCCCAGATGTGCAAGTGTGTGATTGTTTGTGTAGGGATCCGTGATTTTAGGCCAGTCACATTCAGTACAATTTCAAATGCCCTAGTTTGGCATGCCTGCTGATGTCATTCACTTGGAAATACACCTTTGGGGAAGGAGTAGCCCACTAATCTCTGTGGTGCATCCTATAATTGTGTATTGTTGTAGTGTGATGTACTAGTTAGGTAAGAGTTCTAATCTCAGATGTGGCAACTGTGTGTATGCTTGTTTGTGCAGGGATCAATGCTTTTTAGGCCAGTCACACTCACTACAGTTTCAAATGCCCTACTTTGGCATGCCTGCTGATGTCATTCACTTTGAAATACAACTTTGGGGAAGGAGTAGCCCAGTAATCTCTGTGGTGCATCTTATAACTGCTTAATGCTGTAGTGTGATAAACTAGTTAGGTAGGAGTTCTATTCCCAGGCATGGCAAGTGTGAATGTTTGTGTGTGTGTTTGTCTGTGTAGGGAGCAATGCTTTCGAGGCCATTCACAGTCACTACAACCTCCAGTGCCCATATTTGGCAAGCCTGCTGATATCATTCACTTTGAAATGCACATTTGGGAAAATAGTAGCCCAGTAATCTCCATGACGCATCCTATAACTGCGTAATGCTGTAGTGTGATAAACTAGTTAGGTAGGATTTCTATTCCCAGACATGGCAACTGTGAAAGTGTGTGTGCGTGTGTGTGTGTGTGTGTGTGTGTGTGTGTGTGTGTATGTGTGTGTGTGTAGGGGTCAATGTTTTTTTGGCCATTCACAGTCACTATACACACCTACAAATGGAGAACATTGATAACTGTGCAGTAACAGAGACCTGATCCAAGCCTCCAGAGAGTACCCCTGCAATATCAGGTACTGCTCTCACCACACCTGATGGCCACCAAACCAGGACCAAAACAATAAAGGTGGAGGAGTATCCATATTCACCAAGGATATTCACACCACCATTCTACTTGCCTAACAGAATGTGTCTAAAATACCCTCGGTGCAACTAACAGTAGGTTAGACTGCATTCCAAATTGTATAGCTTGCTACAGATCCCCCACCATGCTCCATGATACCCACTACAGCCTTTGAAACATACTGTGATATATTATGATATAAGCAAACACCCTAATACTGGGTGACTTACACTACCCTGCCATTGACTGGGAAAACTACTTGTGTACCAACATGTGTGCCCAACAGTTCTTGGAAGTCATAATTCCCAATGCCCTGGATCAAGTAACCCATAGTTCCACAACGGACTCAAATATCGTAGACCTGGTCATTGCCAACATGGGAAATCAATGCTCTACACCTATGGTCACCTGATCGGTGGTCAGGTATGTCCATGAGCTAATCACCCTTAACTTCAACATACCTCCCCCACACCCCAGTAAGGAAATCTCCATAACACATATCTCCAAAGCCAATGTCATGCTACAGATGTCAGATGTGACTAACATCATGACACCCATGCAGATGGGAACTGAAAGGACACCTGCTGAATCATACATGAAAGCACTGTACGAGCACATCCACTCATGCATGATTCTTGCCATCCAATATTGAACCAAGATGCTTCCCACCAAGAAAAGGATGCCAATGTGGTGGTCTGCTGCCATAAACATACTGTACAACAAAAGGAGGAAACTCTTGCAGAAATGGGGGACTTTCCAGGATGCAGAATACTCCCTTACCAGCTACAGTAAGAGGCAGAGACCCCTCATAACATCCTCCAAAGCTAGGTATGAACATAATATAGCCACAGATGCCAAAGACAACTGCAAGCCGTTCCATAGCTAAGTGAGGAATCTAAATGGCAATGCTCAGATCTGCTATGAGCTACAACAGGGTGGTATTAAATATACTCCTCCCAGGGATATTGCCAGTATCCTGTCAGATTGATTCTGTGCCAACTGCACCCCCTCCCAACCCCCACAGGGCCATCTCAACACGAATAGATTGCCATATGCTGGTAATAATGGCCACATAGGGAAAAATCATACTCTACAGAGCTATGGCAACAGCAGCCATGGGACCAGTCAACATCTCGGGCTGTGTACTATATGAGCTACAAACTGAACATGCACCTCACCTATGTGCCATGTCTAATCATAGCCACACCTCAGGCTTTGTGCCCACTGTGTGGCACACAGCCACAGTTATCCCAGTCTACAAGGGGAGATCCACCTTGGATCCTGGGAACTACAGCCCCAGTAGTATGATGTGCCTGATCTGCAAGGCCATGGAATGTATTATCATGGAAAGTAAAGCAAAGGCATTGGCAACCTGCAAACACTGGACTGTAACCAGGTTGGGTTTGTGAAGGGCTGATCATGTCACCTCAAACTGAATGACAACTGTGAATCCATCTCCAAAGCCGTGGATGAGGGAAAGGTGGTTCACACAGCCTATCTTTACCTTGACAAGCCCTCCAATACCATCTCCCAGTCTGGGATCATAGATAAATGTATCAAGCTGGCCATTACTCTCAATGTCACCCGATAGGCTGCCAACTACTGTACTGACACAACCCACACTGTAAATGTAGGTGACACCAACCTGAGCCCCAGACAAGTGACAGTTGGAGTACCTTAGGGTTCAGTCCTGACACCGCCCTTTTTTGGCATCTACTGCTCTGAAGTACAGTCCAACAGTAAGGGACACCGGCAAACAAAGGTCGCAAATGACTGCACACTGGGAGCCAATATTGATTCCCCACATGATGTGGATAGTGTACAGAAAGGCCTTACAGAAAGACATGCTTGGTGCCTGAGCCATGGCCTCAAGATCAATGCCAAGAAATATATAGCAATCCCCATTGGGAGGGGACATGTACCTGTGAAGTACCACACAGGTGGCAGTACACTAAACACCTAAAGTGTGATAACAGACTTGGGGACACAGGTGGACAGTGGTCTCACCTTTGATAACCACATTGCCACAACAGTCAGGAAACCCACCTATGTGGACACCTCCCACTAAGGGCTTTACATCCAGGAAAAGGAGGCAATTGTCCCACTGTAGCCATCTCTCAGTAAACCCAGTACAGACTACAATGGCCTATTTATCTATTCCTCACAAGACATCTGCAACAAGTAGAGAGGCTGCAGACATACCTCACGAAATGACCACAGGCCTAAACCAGATGCCCTATGCTGACCGTCTGAAAATCATCCAGCTATACTCTGTCATGTATTGTGTTGTCAGAGGCAATCTCTGCTTAACATACCATGCCATGTCAAACCCACAGCTGTTGGACATGCTACTCTTAGCGAATTGCAAACCCTCACAGCCACATGCTCCAGGGATCCAAATCCTGTCATCACAATAAACAATACACGCAGGAGGGATGTGTTCCTGACCCAGACTCTGGAATGGACTGCCCATACATGTCAAGCAAAGTGCCTCTTTGGCCCTCTTCAAAGGGAACCTGCACGATTGGATGGGAGATAGGACATTTACCCTAGGGATCATGTCAGCTGCCCTGCTAGACAGGGGTGCAGGGAAGTAAGTATTGTGGGAAGTCATGTGGGAAGTCATAGCCAGAGAATTGTCATGTCTAAGCATGTATATAGCCTAGTATCAATGCATGACCCTATGAACCTATGAACTATACTTTCCATTGTCCAACCTTGGCAAGGTTGCTGATGTCATTCACTTTGAAATACACATTTGGAGAAGGAGTAGCCCAGTAATCTCCGTGGTATGTCCTATAACTGAATACTGCTGTAGTGTGATATACTAGTTAGATAGGGGTTCTATTCCCAGACATGGCAAGTGTGGGTGTTTGTGTGTGTGTTTGTTTGTCTGTGTAGGGAGCAATGCTTTTGAGGCCATCCACAGTCACTACAACCTTCATTGCCCTTCTTTGGCAAGCCTGCTGATGTCATTCACTTTGAAATACACATTTGGGGAAGGAGTAGTCCAGCAATCTCTGTGGCATGTCCTATAACTGCATAGTGCTATAGTGTGATATACTAGTCAAGTAGGAGTTCTATTTCCAGTCATGGCAAGTGTGTTTGTCTGTGTAGGGAGCAATGTTTTGAGGCCATTCACAGTCACTACAACCTCCATTGCCCTTATTTGGCAAGACTGCTGATGTCATTCACTTTGAAATACACCTTCGGGAAAGGAGTATCCCAGTAATCTCCATGGCTCATCATATAACTGCGTAATGCTGTAGTGTGCTGTACCTAGTTAGGTAGGAGTTCCAATCCCAGACATGGCAACTGTGAGACTTGGTGTGTGTGTGTGTGTGTGTGTGTGTGTGTGTGTGTGTGTGTGTGTGTGTGTGTGTGTGTGTGTGTGCGTGTGTGTGTGTCTTTGTTTGTCATCTGTACCATGTGTGGAGGTGGCTGTGAGTGTGTAACAACTGGACTCATTGGGGAGCGGGTTTTGCATATATCTTATATGGTGGGCCTATTATATGTCACAATGTTCACCTTATAAGGATAACAGATGTCAAACAGCAGAGAGGCTGGTGTTGACAATCCATACCCCTACATGTGACATCAAGGCCTGGTGAACAATTTAGGTAACCCTTGTATTACCCAGAGAATACTCTCAACCCATGTCTCATACACAAACGCACTCAGCTAGGCAACAACCATTTTGTTGATAGTTCCCTGTATATTGCCTACAAATAGTAACCATGGTGTGATTGCAGCACACTACAGAGGGTATAGCACCCTGTCCCATCACTAAAATAGGCACATAATTGTATACAGTGCTCCTTCACTATATTCCCTGCTTGCAACAACTGTAGTGCCATCAAATGTAACCCACAAAGGAAATACCATGCCTTAAACACCAGGGAATACCTGTATCATGCTGTCAATGTAGGTGCAGGTCAACCTGGTGTCCATTGCCAGTTCCCACCACATGAGGCCAGGAATGGTATATCTGATGATAACAATCTGTGTACACAACATGCCCCAGTACCCCAGGTACACTTCCACATGTCACAGAACATGCATGTGGGACGTGTGCATATCACAGACACCGTCTATGTCATGGACTATAGAACACATACATGGCAAGAATTGCACAGCACTGGCCACCCACAATAGTGACCCAGATGACTGGATGGTGAAAGCAGTGCCCACCTGTATGAGACAATCCAAACACTACACCCCTGAGCCACACTGCAGACCATTTTCATGTGGCCTGATGCCAAGGTATACCCTTTACCTAGCCTTGTACAGCCTTCTGGCACAGTCAACCACTACACACCTGTGAAGCAATGCAACCATGCATGTCAGTACTGGCAACCTGTGTCTGTGATTTTGACACCATTCACACTCACTGCACCTCCCACTGGTCTACTGAAGCATGCCTTCTGATGTCAGACACCTTCACGTACCCTTTGCCCATATATCATCCTGATAAGCACTGTGGTGCATGTGATACCTGCGTATTACTGTATTGTGGCAAACTAGCTAGTTAGGAAGTCTAATCCTGACCCTGCCAACTGTGTTAATATGTGTGTGAGTTCCTGAGAGAGTGTGGCTGTGTCAACATTGGCACCTGTTCATGTGGACAGGCACGTGTACTACACCTACCTTATCCCTCCTATACCATTGTTGCAGATGTCACTCACCATCAGATATACCTTTGAACAGTTCCCCAACATGTAAGCTCTGTGGCGCATGCAATAACTGCATAGTCATGTGATAGCAATACATAGGCAGGGGTTTGAAACCCCGTACTTGTAAGTATGTGACACAAGCATGCTTAGGTTTTACTCTCCCATCCCCTCCCTGTCTTACTTTGTCTCTGTCTGTTTCTCTCACTCCCTCTCTGGTGGATATGGAGAAGTACACCTGCTTTGCTTAGGCAGCAGCTTGTGTTTTGTAAGTGATGGTCATGATCAGCTGATGGCCTCTGCACGAATTGCAGTCCCCCACTAGCTGAATGCATGTGGAACAGATGTGGTAACATTCCCATAGCCAATTGCATGGAAACACACTCCTATATCTAGGAGCATCATGTGGGTGTTGGGCCTTTT